>NC_041405.2:151646466-151788966 GCF_900747795.2 Erpetoichthys calabaricus | reverse complement strand
TACCTTCGTCCTTCACCTCCCGACTCTGGCCCTTGAGTAGTGGCTGCAGGCTCTTTTTGTAACCCTCTCTGAAGTGCTCCAGGTGGTAATTGGCCTAATTAGGCTGCACTTCCGGGTGTGGCTGCATTCCAACCCACAGAGGCTCGTTAAGCTGTGCAGCTCCTCCCGGTGGTGGCCATGGAGCCCAACAGGGCTGAGTCCTGAAGTCCCACACCCGTGGCCCCGATGTAACCCAGGAGGGCTGCCACCATGTGTTCTGGGGGACGTAGAGTGCATCCCATGGCTGCTCCCCTGGATCCAGTGTTGAAGGGGTGTACCGGCCGGGCATGGGACCCGGCCGCCCGTCACAGCAGTCACACAATACTTTCAATACACGGTCCTCCCCATTTCATGATGTTTGGAGAAAGCAATGGCAGGTCTATTATAGCCGTCATATTTATCCTCACATGCAATGATTGCTTGATGTCTGACATTAGCAGGTGCTGAGGGTCTTCTCTGGTGATGCTCTACCAAGCCTCTCATGTAGCCATCTTCAGCTCCTTCTTGTTTCGGCGGGTTTGTCCCCTTCAGTTTTTTCTTCAGCATATGGAAGGCCAGCTCAGTTGGATTGAAATCGAGTGACTGGCTTGGCCATTCAAGAATTTTCCATTTTTTTAGCGTCACTCGAGAGCTACCAGTAGTTCATAACCCCTTTCCATCCCCTTTCTATGAATCAAAAAATCATATCACAATCCTTTTAATACAAAATCACAATTGGCAGACAAGTGGCAGACACTTAAGAGAATATCCGGACTCAAACTCATCAAGACGTAAGTAACACTTTATTATAAATATCAAACAAAGTTGAATTCACTTGTTCTCTCGTTCGCTAGCTAAGCGGAGTTAAGGACCACGCCCTGAAGCTGGCGAGTGAGTGAGGAAGGCCCCCCCCCTCGACCCACTGCGTCTCTCGGATTCGCACAAATAAATCGGTACAGCAAGCAAACTCTGATACATAGCGAAATGAGAGAAGTCGCAAAATCAACCGGAATGTTCAAGCAAATTATAGAAAAAAACATGATCTAAATCTGTAAAGTAGTTCTCTCGTGAAAAGTGGACAGACATACACACAGACAGACATTGGATTTTATATATTATATATTAGTAAACCTTCAAAATAATGTGCAGTTAAAGTCTCAACAGCATTCTCAGTGTTTCTGGAGCTTAGTAGAGCCACATAGCTATAAGAATCTTCACCAAGCAGCTCTGAAAATGTCTGCTTTGTTTGGGTCTCCATACCTCTGTGAGTCTGACATGAATGTCATGAAGTCAAAGTTCAGAACAAGACTGACAAGACGAACATTTAAATGACTCCATAGGAGTGAACCTCAGTGTCTCCACTCCACTATACACCTCAGTGCCAGTCATCTGACTCACTAAACAAAACATCACACATGACACTGGACCTGTGAATAAAGTGACACAGTGACATGTGACAAAGTAACAAATGAAGAAGTCCGATCTGTGGATTTGGAATTGCATTGTTTGGTTTTGACAGCATTCATGTTTTAATTCAGTAGATAGAAAATGCATCCAGACATACAGAATGCACTTGCAGGTGAGCTAAATATTTTTTGTGACGTTTTAATGCAAAATGTGAGTTGTGGACACCAATATTTTGCAAATGTTCAGGCAAAACAAGCTTATTCAGTTTGTTTGGGTTGAAATAAGCTATGAGAATAAACGTTAGAAAACAGGAGTAGCTCTCGGCCATTTTCATTTTGTAAAAGTAGCTCTCGGGGGAAAAAAGGTTGGAGACCCCTGGTTTAGATCATTATCCTGCTGGAAGATGAAGCGCCGTCCACTAAGTTTGGAGACATCTACCGGAATTTGAGCAGATGAGATGCTTCTACACACCTCAGAATTCATTGAGCCACTGTCATCAGCAGTTCCATCATCAATGAAGAGAGTATTTCACATATTTATAGGTCTCTGCATGAAGAAGATTGCACTGACGCTTCTGCAAAATTCATCCTGACCGATTTTCATCTGTGTCCCTATGGTCTTGTTGAAGAACTCGTTTTAAAATGACATCTGGGATCCACTGTGCTCGTTCCATTCATAGTTTTAAACGCTTCAGCCAGGTCACCTCTTAGTCTCTGTTTGATTAAACTAAAAAGTTCACCTCCTTCAATCTCCCGCTATGTGCATAAAGCCCACTTAAGCTAAGGTATCTTCACAAAAAACATCATCAGAAATTTCTGAATGTCAGATATAATAATGTCCTTCACGCCAACTTGAGAAATGAACAACACTGTGTAATTCTTATAGCATACACTACCGGTCAAAAGTTTCAAAACATCTCAGTTTTTATGGAAATGCATGTAGTTTAATGTCTTAAAGTTTCATGAAATGAAGGCATACATGACACAAGTAGTTAGTTATTCTCCATCCATCCATCCATCCATCATCCAACCTGCTATATCCTAACACAGGGTCACGGGGGTCTGCAGGAGCCAATCCCAGCCAGCACAGGGTGCCAGGCAGGAACAAATCCCCAGGCAGGGTGCCAGCCCACCGCAGGGCATACACACCCAAACACCAAGCACACACATTAGGGACAATTTAGGATCGCCAATGCACCTGATCTGCATGTCTTTGGACTGTGGGAGGAAACCAACGCAGACATGGGGAGAACATGCAAACACCACGCTGGGAGGACCCGGGAAGCGAACCCATGTCTCCTTACTGCAAGGCAGCAGCACTACCCACTGCGCCACCATGCCACTCATAGAACAAATAAACAATGGCAAATAAAAAAATAAGTCCAGGAATTACTACGTGTTGTCACAAACTCGACCAAGAGCCATAGCAAGGTTTGGGGCAGCCACCCGTATATTGTTTCCTGGCTGCAAAATTGCAAAAATGATAGCACTGAGGTGCATGATTCACAAGTCCAAAATAGAACTGAAGGGATAGGGGAAAAGTGGCAGCTTTTAAAGTCCAATACAGGAAATGACATCAGTGGGGCACGAACCAGAAGGGTCTTCGTCCATAGGCTCGGACCCGGAAGTGACGTCAAAGGGGTCAGAAGCAGGCTTGACGTCATCAGTACCTGGCGGGATTTCCTGTGAACGGTTTCTCGATAAGCGAGAAAAAGAGTCAGCGCACTCTGCTACATTCCAGTCTGGCTCGGAGTTACCCTCATTCAAGCCCTTTAGCTGCCTCCCATGTGCTCGTGTGTGACAGTGTATACAATTTTATTCAAAATTTGGATTCATTAAAGCAGCCCCCTTTTGCTGATATAACAGCCACACTGTGGTAGCCCTTTTGACTCAGAATGCCAGTCACTCTGCCTCCAGTAAAAAAGAATCCTAGACCACCACACTTCCTTCTCCATGTTTGACAGTTGCTGTCACACACTGAGGGACCATCCTGTCACCAACTTGGAGTACAAACGCCCTGCATGATGAAACAAAGATTTCAAATTTGGATTCATTGGCCCATTAGAGTTTCTTCCAGTCTTCAGTTGTCCACAGCTGGTATTTCAAGGCCCCATTTTGTCCTTTAAGAATTAGCTTCTTCCTACTCCGTGGCAGAGTGGTGGCTCTGAGGGTAGGGATCTGCACTGGTAATCAGAAGGTTGCCAGTTCGAATCCCGTAAATGCCAAAAGGGACTCTGCTCTGTTAACCCTTAACTTGCAATTGCTCTGTCCTGGGTATGACATTAATCTGCATCCAGCCCTCCAAGCTGCAGGAAAAAACCTGGGGGTTGGTGGCAGAATTGGCACTCTGGCCACCATAAAAATAAAAAAACCTCCCACTGTTCCACTCCATCTGAACTGGTGTGGTGCTGAGGTGTCACCCATTACATGGCTACACTCAGGTCCTAATCTGGATCCTGAGTAGGTTTGTCGTGTGGTGGATGCGGCCATGCGCTGTATCAGCGTCTACTCCTTACCTCTGTCTCTCTTTCTTCCTGCCACTCACCCTGTCAAACCTGCAGCACAAAGCCTCCTCTTCACAGTACAACCTGACACTTTGCTTTTGTCGACCTGCACTGTTAAGCTGTGCTTGAAGTTGTTGTGCTGTGAGGCGCCTGTGATCAGGCAAGCTGGTGACCCTCAGAGACTTCTGATTGGCTCGTGACTTTGGCTCTGCCAGATCTTGTCCTATCAGAACTTCTTCCAGTTTCCAGTTGCCTTTAGATTGTGTAGGACACCACTGGACTCGCTGACAGTTCTTTTGCAATTTCTCTAAATGAAAAGCCTACACTTAGATAGATAGCATACTGGTTTCCCAGAGTTCTTTATATAGTCCCTGACCCGGAAGCATTTCTCTTTCCTGTCCATGTGATCATGAACACTTCCGGGTCAGATAAAAAGGTCCTTTCTTCAACCCGGAAGCACGTCGTTTCTTCCTGTCATATGATCATGACGCACTTCCGGGTTATAGGGCAAGTAAGAGTCCGGCAGCCTCCCTACAGCGACTCCTGGTGGTCCCCATGGTATCCAGCAGGGCTGTGCATATAAACTACAAAGTCCATGAGGCCCTGCTGGAATTCTGGGAACGTCCATGCTGTCAGGAGAGCTCCACCTGGCGGCTTGGGGGTAAGGGCTGGAATATTTAGCCGGCCACCCACCACAATAGATAGATAGATAGATAGATAGATAGATAGATAGATAGATAGATAGATAGATAGATAGATAGATAGATAGATAGATAGATAGATAGATAGATAGATAGATAGATAGATAGATAGATAGATAGATAGATAGATAGGCCATGAAAGGTTGTCAGATGTGTGCAATTTGATTGGCTCGCCACTGAAGCCGAGCCATGAAGGAGTGCAGCTGGACTCTACCGCATTTCTGACAGCGGAGAAGGAAAACAAGTACGTGATTGTGTTACACTCAAATATTTCCCCCGGAGTACCCTTGAAAGTTGCAAGGTACTCTTTAAATATGTGACAGATGTGACACTAGGGGTCACTGTTGCCCCGTAAAACCCACAGACAACACGTCCAAACACCAGGTAAAAGTCCCAGTAATATTTTTAATTATTACAATAATGTGCACAAAGCACCTCCACCTCCACAATACACAATAATCAATACAATAATAGCAATAAATCAATCCTCCACTCCCAGCAGCTCTGTCACACTTCCTCCCAACTCGAGTTCTCCCTGCTGAGTTTCCCACAGTCATTTATATAGTCCGTGACCCGGAAGTGCTTCTGTCCTTTGGTCAAATGGAAACTCTTATTTTTCTTTAGCCCAGAAGTACTTCAGTTCTTCCTTTCCCCATGACTAGTGAGTACTTCCGGGCTATAGTGAAAATAACAGTCCCTGTTCCCCCCTGCAGTGTCCCCTGGCAGCACTCACGGTATCCAGCAGGGCTGTGAAGCTGAATTCCATTTTCCATGATGCCCTGCAGGGATCCGGGGCACCTCCATGTTGCAGGGAGGATTCCATCTAGCGGTTTGGGGTTGCTGGCCAGGATAAACTGCCGGCCATCTGTCACACTTGGCTTTCTACCAATGACCACCCTAAACTACTATAAATCATGTGACCTCCATTTTTTCTATTATTAAGCCAATAACATACATTACCAGCCTTTATTATAACCTGTCGGATGTAAAACCAAATTTTAAAGCTCTATGTCCTGTTACAGGAAGCTGGGGGACAGACCCACCTGGGAAGCCTGGAAGGACTGGGAGGTGGCATATACGTTCCCCCAGCCACGAGGAGGCAACCGCCCTGGATGTTGAGGGGACCACGGGAAAGGAGCAAGGAGGCCATTGGGGCCCGTGGCCACCACCAGGGGGCACCCCGAGCCTCATGGAGCCCGGGAAACATTCACTTCCGCCACACCTGGTAAGATGGAGGAAGATCCTTCCAGGGACGCCCGGAGTGCTTCCAGGTGCAAGGGCAGCACTTCTGCCAAACCAGGAAGTGCTGCCGGAAGATTGTCATCTTGCACCTGGAGCACATCCGGGTGGGAATAAAAGGGGCCGCCTCCCTACAATCAGGGAGCGAGAGTCAGGAATGGGAGTAGGACGAAGCTCCCGGGAGGAGAGGAAAGGCGGCCCACGGCCATTGAGAGAGAGGCCCGTGAAGAGGGTGATTGGTGCTGGGAGCACTGTGTGCTGTGTGGGATTTTATTTGTGCTTAATAAACGTGTGGTTTTATAAAGTGCTGGTGTCAGTCTGATGGTGTTCGGACCCAAGCTCACAGTCCATATTTTACAAAACCACCATATCACAACAACCCTTTGCTATGATATTCCTTGTTGTGCTCAGGTGCATCCTATTCATTTTCATTCTCCTTGAGATGTTTCTAGAACTTGATTGGAGTCTACATGTGGCAAACTGAATAGATTAGACATCATTTAGTATGGCACATGTGTGCCTGCATATAAAAGGTCCCACAATTCACACTGTCATGTCTGGAAAAAAAACAAAGCCATGAAGCACAAGGAACTCTCTGTAGACCTCTGTTTTCAAATTCTGGTGAAGTATAGATCGGGTCAAGGGGATATAAACCATTTCTAAAGCTTTGAGTGTTTGAAATAAATCTCTCCCTACTTGTGCTGCATAATCCACATGTCAAGTCATCCAGTCGTAAGCTCACAATGTGAAAAACTCATCTGTTTTTCAGTAAAGTATTGTAGTGAGAAGTCAAGCAAAATGACCCCTTTTATTGGCTAACTAAAAAGATTACAATATGCAAGCTTTCAAGGCAACTCAGGCCCCTTGTTCAGGTGAGATGTAATACAGGAACTAGAGTTCCCTGTGTTTATATACACACTAGGACAAGTAACAACATTGGTAGATCTTTAAGTGAGACATCTTAAATGTAAAAAATTAATAGACCTCTTCAGGCTAAGATTCATTTAACAAGCGAGAAGAACAATGTATGGTCAAGATCTTTGCATAAGATGACTGTCCAACAAAGCCTTTGGAAGTTTCTGATGTGTTTTTCCATACAATGTGGGTCTGTAGACAGGTTGTGTCAGTCTGAGAGATGCAAGCAATCCTCATATCTGTCCATAAGACCGATGTCTCTATTCAAACCATGTTGTAATGTATTAAATTTTAGAATGAGTTTGACTTCCCATTCTTTTCTCTTTTGGCCTGAAGATAAGTAGGAAGATGACAGAATATACAAAGTTTAATGATGATCAGGATACAGAAGTTAACCTGCAGGGAAATCTACTGAAAAGAGTGGAGAAGTTTAAATATTTAGGACCAGTGGTAAACCAACATGAAAAGTTAGATGCAGAGATAACTCATAGAGTGCAGTGTGGATGGAACAATTGAAAGGAGGTATCGGGTATCAAGCTCACTGGCCTGTAGTTACTTGGATCTGCCTTCTCACCCTTTTTATATAACGGGATAATAATTGCCATTTTCTAGTCCTTCAGAATCTCCCCAGTGCGCAGGGACTTCCTAAAATATGCTTCAAGGGTTTATATCTGAACACGTTAACCTCCTTAAGCAGATTAAAAGGAAATATAATCTGGTCCTGGTGATGTTTTTGATTTCAGCCTATTGAATATAAGCAGCACTTTTCCCTCTGCGATTTCTAAATCACTCAGTGCCTCCTTAGTAGTCCCTGTTACCACTGGGACATTATCTACTTCCTCACATGTGAAGAATTCAAAACAATGTGAGTTTAGATCGTCTGTTATTTCACTGTCTCCTTTACTATTCCTGATGCACTTCACCTCCTTCTTGACTGCTCTTTTATTACTAAAATACTGAAAGAATCTCTTTGGGTCGTCTTTCGCCTTATCTGCTATATTTCTCTCTGTTTTTTAGCCTCTCTAATAACCTTCTTAAGAGCTGCCCTCATGTTCTCATCATCCCTACGATTCACATTGGAGTTATTACTCTTATTCACCATATTTGTCTGTTTTTTCATTTACAGCTTCTTTTTTGACTCTTTATTAACCCACTGTGGAGTTTTTAAAACTTTCCTACTAATTCACATTTAGGTATGTATCTCTCCTGTTTTTTATGTAATAAATTTTAAACCTGTTCCATTGCTCCTCGACTATCTCCAGACTTAAAAACGTATCCCTCCTTAGACTTTGCCGCATCTGCTCAAAATTTGACCTTCCAAAGTTCAACTTAACAACTTTAGTCTTAGCATCTGCACTCTTACAAAAAAGAGAATTATATTATATTATGGTCATGTGACCCCAGTGGTTCATTCACCTCTAGACCCTCAATTCTATCATGATTATTACAAAATACTAAATCTAGACAGGTGTCCCCCCACGTTGGTGCTTTAACATACTGTGTTAAAAACTGTCAACAATTACTTCTATAAACGCCTGCTCTTGTGCTCCACTATTTGCAAGATTATCTCAGTTAATATATGGGTAGTTAAAGTCCCAAATGACTATAATATCCCCCTGTAAACTTGTCTTTTTACTATTACTAAAAAGATGTGCATTGAAGTTACTGTCTGCATTGGGTGGTCTATAACACACTCCTAAAATAAAACCTCTTTCCCATATGCTTTTCAGACGAAGCCAGTTGTCCTCACTAAGATGGGGCTCATCATCCAACTGAAGAGGACTTGTGTTTAAATTCTGTTTGACATAAACAGAAACCCCAACTCTTTTTCTGTTCTGTCTATCCTTCCTATAAATGTGTATCTCTTTATGTTCTAGTCATCCCCATCTTTGCTATATGGCCAGGTCTTTGTTATTGCTGTAATATCATACTTATGCTCTGCTACATATGACTCCAAGTCTCTTGTTTTATTTTTGATATTTCTAGCATTAAGGCAAGCTATTTTTAATGTGTTACTCATTTTACTTTTACATTTAAACATTGGGTTAAAATTTACATTACTATGCATTTTATTTCTACACTATTGTTTGTTCCTCCATGTACAGTTCTAAACCTGGCCTGTACTAAACTCCCTGTGCACCCATTCCCTAGTTTAAACAATCTTCGACTAGCCTACTCAAAGACCTCCTCAAAACATTGGTGCCCCTCAAATGTAACCCGTCGTGGCGGAACAAGTCCAATCTGTTTTAAAAGGAGTCCCAATGCATCATAAACTTATACCCTTCTACCTTGCACATCAATCTTATCTGCACTGGCACATGGCACAGGCAGAACTTCAGAAAAGACCACCTTGTCAGTTCTGCTCCTCAGCCTGGCACCTAACTCTTTAAATTTGGATCGCAAAACTGACAGACTCCACTTATGTATGTCATTTGTTCCAACATTGACAATGACAACTGGATACACCCCTGCTCTGGCCAAGAGCCTATCAATCCTTCCAGGGAGGTTTCCCACCTTTGCTCACGGAAGGCAACACACTGTGTGAGACTCTCTGTCTCTGGAGGAAGCTTGAGCTTCAATCCCCCTAATGAATGAGTTCCCAGCTATGTGTTACACCCATCACCTGCATGTCCTCTCTCACCACATCCATAAACCTTTTCTTAATTTCTGGAAACTGGCTTTAAGGTGGTCCCCACATAGAAGTGGGAAAACATGTAAAATGAGAAGAAGAAGAAGAAGAAGAAGAAGAAGAAGAAGAAGAAGAAGAAGAAGAAGAAGAAGAAGAAGAAGAAGAAGAAGAAGAAGAATGCACAGTTGAAAAACAAAAGTGTCCAATTGTGTCTTGGTCTTCCTTTAGATTTTCAACTCTCCATGCTTATCTCTCCCTATATAAAATCTAATGTCTGTCTGTCTGTCTGTATGTCTGTCTGCTTTTCAGGAGAGAGCTACTTAACAGATTTAGATCGGGCTTTTCTCTATAATTTGCTTGAACATTCCAGTTGATTTTGTGATTTATGTCATTGGGCTATGTACCATAGTTTGCTTGCGTTACCAATTTATTTGCACGAATCCGAGAGACATGCAGTGGGCCGAGGGGAGGGGGAAGCGGGACCTCAGGACTGGGGTGGTGGGCAGGGCCCTCCTCACTCACGCGCCAGCCTTGGGGTGTTCCTTATCTCCACTTAGCTAGTGAACAAGAGAGCTATTGAATGGATTTAGATCATTTTTTTTCTATAATTTCCTTGAACATTCCAGTTGATTTTGCAACTTCTCTCATCGCACTCAGTATCATAGTTCGCTTGCAGCAGCAGCAATATATTCGCGCTAATCCGAGAGAGAGGCTGTGGGCCAAGAGAAAGGGCAAGCGTGACGTCAGGAGTGGGGAGCCGGGCAGGACCCTCCTCACTGTCCTGTCGCACTACTATGAAGGTGGAGCAGCGGGGGACGGCTAGTCTCTAATATGTTGAAGGCCAGACTTCCAGCCATTCCCCTCATCCCATGTCCTTTTCTTTTTCTTTGTGTTAAATCTATTAGTAGATGTTTCTTTGTTTTCAATCTGAGAAAGACCTCTGTGTGAGTTACCTGCTTTTTTCCATCTTATTGCAGAATTCTTCCATAGCATCATAGCTTGAAAGAGTCTATATTCCTTTCCAGATCTTTACTCAGTGTCCATGTTTCATACCTGTGGCCCAAAATTGAGAAGACGTAAGCATTTGCTTTTTTCAGATCAAGGTTTCAACTTCCTTTCATTAGTTGTGTTTCAAAAAAATATCTTTATCCATTCCTATCTGTGCTCTTACTGTTTTATGTACATTTCCCAGATTCTGTTATCCAGGTTCCCAAATATTTGTACTCTTTAATCTTCTCCAGTTTCATTCCTTTGGCCAATGTCTTACATGTTCTCCCTGCAGACCCAGACATTATCATTACTTCGGCCCTGTTTATGTTTAATTCTATGCCATATTTCCTCCCTTTTTAATTACATTATTGATTTGTTGAAAGTCTAAATCTTTCTGTACAATCTGTGGTGTGTCATCTGCACATATTTCATTGTTTAGTATGCATTCCTCCCTTATCATTCTCCAGTGCCACTGTTATTAAATATTCATTATATAAATGAAAAGATATAGGTGATAAAATAAACCCCTCCCTTATTCTTTTTTTTATTGAAAAGCATCTCGAGTTTCCATTTGAAGGTCTAATGCAAGCCCCCTCATTCCAATATATGGCTTTCATTAATGTTCTTTCAGTTTCTGGTATACCAGCCTATTACACAACCTCCAGTAATTTATCATGTTTAATTTTATCCAATGCCTTTCTATAATCAGTATACTGTAGCATAAATATAAGGTTTTACTTCTTTCTAAAGCAGAGGTGTCCTGCTCCGGTCGTGGTGGGCCGCAGTGGCTGCAGGTTTTCATTCTGTCTTTTTAATTTGTGAGCCATTTTTGCTGCTGATTCACTTGCATTGCCTTTGCTTTAATTGTCATGACTCAGACCCCTTAGTTGTTTCTTTTTCCTTAATGAGCAGCCAAACAATAACGAGACACAAAATGAGCCGCCACATTACCAGCTAACCTGAAAATAAAGAAAGATGAAGGTCTCGGTCATGTTGGTCTGCTCAGGTCACCAAAACATCTTGACGGTGGCCTTAGAAAAAACAGAAAATCAACAGTCTGCTGTGGCAAAATGAGAGCAGCAACAAGTCCTGATATTCAATAACGGCTATGATTAACAGCAAGAATCGGTTTCTCAGTAAGAAACTACTTGGTGTGAAATTGGCTGGAGTTTGACGTTCCAGTTTACCTGGTCATCTGTTGGCTCGTTTCATGTCTCATTTATGTTTGGCTGCCATTTAATGAAGAAACAAATCAATTCAGAGGACAGAATCCTTAAAAACAGGGCTATTAAAATGAAGGAAAAAGGAGTTAATTAGCAGTGAAAACTGCTCGCTGATTAGGAAAAGGGTTAGAATGAAAAGCTGTTGCCACTACGGCCCACCAGGACCGGAACTGGAGACCCCTGTTCTAAAGCTTTCTTTCTAAGCTTTCTAAAGCTCTTTCATATAGCATTCTTATTTGAAAAATTGCATCTGTCGCACGTTTTCCTTTTCTGAAACCTACTTGATTTTCTGATAGATTTTCTTCCATTGTCTTTTTCAAATCTTTTCTGTATCAGATTAAGCAGGGATAATTTTGAATTACAATCAAACTAACTTGCACGTTCGCTATGGAGGTGTACATGTAATCCACTCCTGGTGTAGGAAAAAAAAAACAACAAAGAACGCGGAGGAGGCGACGCGAACCACTACGCCACTGAACTGAATATCCGTGTCTGCTAAAGCCACAGAGCATCTGACGAAGGCACCACTAAGACAACATTACCCATGAAACACTTCGACAGGGCGTCTCCCTTCTCCAGCCTTTCAGCGCAAGTCTTCATAAACACGCCAGGCTCTCTGATCAACCTACCGTGACTTTTCAGGCGGAGACACAAAGGCGGGATCTGGGAAAGCAGTCGGTGCAACTTTATCCAATCAGAGCAGAGTACACATTATTGATGTCCTGTTTAACCAGCCAAATGAAAGTAGGTGAGTACACTTACTGTCTTTCAACCAATGAAAACAGTAGGAAGGTGTGGCAACCAAAAATGTTTGGCTACCACTTGCTTGTGCTCTTTTAACTAAAGATGGTGGGTTTTAGTCCAAATATGAGAAAAGGGAGAAACCTTTAAACAGACTGATTTTTTTTTTGTTTTGTTTCTAGAGAGGTTTACTGTATATTGGCAACTTGTTGGTTATGCTCACTTCTGGAAGCTGTGTGAAGCCGAACACAGAACAGATGATAAGAAATTGCATTGCCTAATTTAGGCTAATTTTAGCCGATTCAACTACTGCTTTCTGCTCAACATTACTGAAGAAGTATTTCGTCTTGGAAGCCGAAAGCTGTTCGACCATGGACAAGGTATAATGAATCTCGTCGGACTAGTTGGTGTGTTTGTTTTACTGAACAGGGTGGAGGCTCGACTTGGAGCCGATGTGCGCGCGCGCAGTGTACGTGTATTTAATTTTTATTTTCTTGCTGCTTTGGTCGCCTTTTCATAGTTCATTCTGTATTGTTTGGAATATGCTTAATTTACCAGCTCTTGTTGATTAAAGCAATGAAATTGAACGCGGAGTTAAATATCAGCCTATAGTATGGACACAACGTGTGCGTTTAGACGCTTCTGTCTTTGGGTTTTCTTTCACTAAAAATTCTATCATTCCAGCTTCTTTATAATCCGTATTGTCATTTATAACACATTTCATATCTTGAAATAACCTTGAGTTTTAATGTGCGCAGTAACATTTTATGGTGCCTTTAATATCTCGAGGTGCTTTCTGAGGCAATATACAACTGTCCATTGAATGGGAATGTTTTATGAATATGCGTATTGTTCATTTTACAACAATTGACACTACCAAGCAAAAGTTTAGACAAACTCGGAATAGATGCATTTTTTTATGAAGATACCATTTAAATAGATTTTTAAAAGTACAGCCCAGGAATTATTAATCTTGCAAATGCTATTAGTGCTTCAAATGACTGATTTTTCAATTTATTGTTCACACGTGACTGCAGCCTTTCCTTATAAAGGTCACCTTATCCTTAGTGATTTTTAAATGCTAATAGGTTATTAGAGAAACCTCTAACTTAAGTAGCACCTCTGAAACCAGTTACTCTGTTCACTTGGGCGGTAAAGTAGTAGCATTCCTAAAGTTTTTAACTGTGACTTCAGAAATGGACAAAATGAAAAAGCTTTCGTGGTAAACACGTTAGGTTAGGTTATTTCATGCAACAGATTCACAAGAAATTGAAGATTTCCTACAAAGGTGCCAATTATTGTCTTGATCAAAGAAGGCAGACTGGGTCTGGATAGGAAAAAAAGAAGGCCCAGTTGAACAACTGCATAAGAGGATAAGTACATTTCAGAGTGTGAAATTATTTATATAGCGTCTTTCCAATGCTCAAGGCACTTTTGGGAGAAACGTGCGCCTTACTGTTGGCCTTAAATGCATGCTAAATACCAGTGCCGTCTGCAACAGAGAAAAGATGTCTCCTGGGTACTGGCCTTAGAGGCAAAGTTTCAAAGAAAAAGCTGTATCTGAAACTGTAAAATAAAAAAGAAAAGGTTAAAATGGGCTAAAGAACACAGACATTGAACTGGAGATGACTGGAAAAAGAGTATTATGGTCAGAATCCTGGAATCATCCATCCTCAATTGCAGAGGACACTGGTTTTTGATGTGGAGGGCTGCAGGTTTTTGTTCTAACCCGGTTACTTAATTAGAAAGCAATTCTTGCCAATAATTTAATTTCATGGCTTGTTAGTGCTTTAACTCTATGTCAGGCAATTCTCATATCCTAGATTTTCTTCCCCTTTCTAAGGCCATCATCCAAATGATTTAAAGGCTAAAACAGATGAGTAATTCTCAGTCCTTCACTTTTTTTTCTCTTCACTTTTCTCCCAAGTATTTAATTAAACCAAATAGTGCATGGTGAATACATACGGGTATAAATGAAAACATGTTAAATGAAGAAATGCTGGTCTCTTTTGTCATTTGCCTGTTATTGCTAATTAAGAGCAATTAAAAACCAAGGATACAGCTGTTTTAAGACTAAAATAAGGAATAAGGGTTCAAAATCTTAATGAGTGAGACAACTAAAGTGAAGCAGAAGTGTTACTTGAGCAAGAAGTGCTTCTTATTAAGAAATTGGGTTGGAGCAAAAACCTGCAGCCACTGCTGCCCTCCAGGACCGAGATTGAGGACCCCTGTATTAGGCAGTTGAGCATCTAGGCCTTCCAGCCAGTTTGCCCTCTTCTCTCCTTTGTAGGGTATCTTTGGTTTCTTGGTCATCTGTCACATGCAGTAATCCTACTATTCCTGTTTTTAATCCAGTTCTTGTTAAGAGTTTATTAGAATGTAAACTTTGTACAGCACAAATATACACACACAGAAGAAATTGGTATTTGATATGGCAGATTGGATGATATTCTGTGACCCAAATTAAAGTAGATGGGTGAGAGTTTCTTTATTAGGCAAGTGCGGTCAAGTATTTAACGAAGTCACATTTGAACAAATTAAATGTGAATTTGTATGATTACTTAGTATCCTTAGTATCGTTTGACTTGCCCTTGTGGAGCATATTTTAAGATAGGGCTGTGAAGTCAGAGACAATTTTGGGTACTTGGAGTCGGGGTCAGAGTCGGCAAAAATGTACCAACTCCTAATAAATTTAAATTGTATGAAAAAAAAAATACAGCAAGTTCAAATGTCCAGTGTCCACAAACAATAGTCATAATTAAGTACTTCTCTGATATAAGAATAAACCCCAGTGCATAGTTGTGTTGCTACTAGAGTGAAGTTTAGATGAGCTATTATACAACCTTCATCCATCCATCCATTTTCCAACCCGTTATATCCTAACTACAGGGTCATGGGGGGGGGTCTGCTGGAGCCAATCCCAGCCAACACAGGGTGCAAGGCAGGAAACAAACCCTGGGCAGGGCACAATTTTGGATCGCCAATGCACCTAACCTGCATGTCTTTGGACTGTGGGAGGAAACCCACGCAGACACGGGGAGAACATGCAAACTCCACACAGGGAGGACCCAGGAAGCGAACCCAGGACTCCTTATTGTGAGGCAGCAGCGCTACCCACTGTGTCACCGTGCCGCCCCATTATAAAACCTGACATTCACATATTGTATTCTGGATTATGATACATTACAAAAGGTGTTTTAATTTTATTTCAGATATAATGTATTTAACAAGTTCATTTGAGTGTCAACAAGTGTAATGATAGATAGATACTTTATTAATCCCAAGGGGAAATTCACATACTCCAGCAGCAGCATACTGATACAAAAAAACAATATTAAAGAGTGATAACAATGCAGGTATACAGACAGACAATAACTTAGAATAATGTTAAAGTTTACCCCCCCAGGTGGTATTGAAGAGTCGCATGGTGTGGGGGAGGAACGATCTTCTGATGTAGGTGGAGGTGTGTGTTATGACCTGATGTGTGTTCAGGCGTTCTTGTATTTTGTTTAAACTGGCCATGACAGTAGAGAGTCAGCTTCCTAGCCAGTAGTTCTGTAGTTAAATGTCGTTTATGTTGCCTTCCTTCAATCAACATGGAAAATACATTAGCATATCAAATACAGAGGAGTCGGAGTCGAAGGATTTATCTACCTACTCCACAGCCCTGCTTTTAAGAACCACCGCTCTAGAGCCCAGCAGGCATTCAGGCCTAATTCTGTATTTACCAGCCTATGCTGCAAGCTTTCATGCAAGTCTGACTAATTGTTTTGAGTATAACCTTATTTATTTTTCTAGTTATTTATTTTTGGGGTCAAATACAATTACAAAACGCCCTTTAGACACAACTGCATACAGTGGTGTGAAAAACTATTTGCCCCCTTCCTGATTTCTTATTATTTTGCATGTTTGTCACACAAAATGTTTCTGATCATCAAACACATTTAACCATTAGTCAAATATAACACAAGTAAACACAAAATGCAGTTTTTAAATGGTGGTTTTTATTATTTAGGGGGAAAAAAAAATCCAAACCTACATGGCCCTGTGTGAAAAAGTAATTGCCCCCTGAACCTAATAACTGGTTGGGCCACCCTTAGCAGCAATAACTGCAATCAAGCGTTTGCGATAACTTGCAATGAGTCTTTTACAGCGCTCTGGAGGAATTTTGGCCCACTCATCTTTGCAAAATTGTTGTAATTCAGCTTTATTTGAGGGTTTTCTAGCATGAACCGCCTTTTTAAGGTCATGCCATAGCATCTCAATTGGATTCAGGTCAGGACTTTGACTAGGCCACTCCAAAGTCTTCATTTTGTTTTTCTTCAGCCATTCAGAGGTGGATTTGCTGGTGTGTTTTGGGTCATTGTCCTGTTGCAGCACCCAAGATCGCCTTCAGCTTGAGTTGACGAACAGATGGCCGGACATTCTCCTTCAGGATTTTTTGGTAGACAGTAGAATTCATGGTTCCATCTATCACAGCAAGCCTTCCAGGTCCTGAAGCAGCAAAACAACCCCAGACCATCACACTACCACCACCATATTTTACTGTTGGTATGATGTTCTTTTTCTGAAATGCTGTGTTCCTTTTACGCCAGATGTAACGGGACATTTGCCTTCCAAAAAGTTCAACTTTTGACTCGTCAGT
Source organism: Erpetoichthys calabaricus (assembly GCF_900747795.2). Lineage (NCBI taxonomy): Eukaryota > Metazoa > Chordata > Cladistia > Polypteriformes > Polypteridae > Erpetoichthys > Erpetoichthys calabaricus. The sequence continues at coordinate 151,771,955 of NC_041405.2, read as the reverse complement.
CCACAAGGTATTTTCCCAAAAGTCTTGGCAATCATTGAGATGTTTCTTAGCAAAATTGAGACGAGCCCTAATGTTCTTTTTGCTTAACAGTGGTTTGCGTCTTGGAAATCTGCCATGCAGGCCGTTTTTGCCCAGTCTCTTTCTTATGGTGGAGTCGTGAACACTGACCTTAATTGAGGCAAGTGAGGCCTGCAGTTCTTTAGACGTTGTCCTGGGGTCTTTTGTGACCTCTCGGATGAGTCGTCTCTGCGCTCTTGGGGTGATTTTGGTCGGCCGGCCGGCCACTCCTGGGAAGGTTCACCACTGTTCCATGTTTTTGCCATTTGTGGATAATGGCTCTCACTGTGGTTCGCTGGAGTCCCAAAGCTTTAGAAATGGCTTTATAACCTTTACCAGACTGATAGATCTCAATTACTTCTGTTCTCATTTGTTCCTGAATTTCTTTGGATCTTGGCATGATGTCTAGCTTTTGAGGTGCTTTTGGTCTACTTCTCTGTGTCAGGCAGCTCCTATTTTAAGTGATTTCTTGATTGAAACAGGTGTGGCAGTAATCAGGCCTGGGGGTGGCTACGGAAATTGAACTCAGGTGTGATACACCACAGTTAGGTTATTTTTTAACAAGGGGGCAATTACTTTTTCACACAGGGTAGGTTTGGATTTTTTTTCTCCCTAAATAATAAACACCATCATTTAAAAACTGCATTTTGTGTTTACTTGTGTTATATTTGACTAATGGTTAAATGTGTTTGATGATCAGAAACATTTTGTGTGACAAACATGCAAAAGAATAAGAAATCAGGAAGGGGGCAAATAGTTTTTCACACCACTGTATGTGTTCTGTATATGTAGAGTACAACAAGTATTTTTTGCTATTCCCAGTAGGGCAGAAACATCCAAAAAGTGCTTGCAGCATAATGCATGATATTGATAGGAGATATTGATGTTCGAACACTATAATGACAGTAGAATAAATATGTAACCGTATCCATATAAGGTGTAAAACGCATGGCATGCACCTAAGAGAACAGCCAGGGAATGAAAACAGCTGAGTTGCAGAATGGACCGTAATGGTAAATCTGTAGTATAAACTGATTAGTAGTGGACATCCTTGCACACAGATGTCTTTGTCACAGACTGGGAAGATGGGCGTATGTTAGAGAGCAGTTTAATGGCCGGAGGGTTTGGGGAATGTTTACGAGTCTGGTGATAAATTGAATGCTGTGACATCACTTTCTGTGACAATTGCTTCTCTTTCTGGTAGAAAGAGAAGCAGTTTGTTGGTGGGGTGTGCTGGGTCTCAGAATTGCTTTCTTCATACATTTCTGGTCATAAATGTCATGTGTTGTTAGAAGCTTAGCTTCAGTGATGAACTAGGTCATTTTAACCACTTGCTTCACAGCGTTGCAGTCTGGTACACTGCAAGGACCCTGTTAGTTTTTAATACGGCAACCCGGCAGGCTCTGCCCACAGTTCAGCTGTTGCTGCTTGCATTTGGATATTACTTTTTCTGAACTCTAGGTTTATAGGTATGTACAGATGTGGACAAATTTGTTGGGCCCCCTTATCACTCACTGAAAAAGAGCTGTGTGCTTCCTACAAAGTGATAAAATGAAAAGCAATTGTCTCTTGTATACCTGCATTCATTTGTGATGTCGAGTAAAGCAAGGCAAGTGTGAAACAAGAGCAAGTGTTGTTTATTCTACAAAGGTATTCTAAATTGGCCCAGGCACATTGTTGGTACCCCTAAGAAAAAAATCCTAAATAACTGGATTCGAGCGATTTTTTTTTTTTTTTTTTTTTTTTTTTTTTTTTTTCTCCCCAAAACTAGCTGTTTTCTTGAATTTGTAACACATACATTTCCAAACATGCAACCAGTCATTCAGCCAATTTAAATGGAGAAAATTAGCCACTCTGCTGTTTGGTATCGTCGTGTTTCTCACACTGAACATGGACCCGAGAAAGCAAAGAGAGTTGTCCGAGGAGATCAGAAAGAACGTGATACACAAGCATGTGAAAGGCAAAGGCTAGAAGAGCATTTCTAAGCAGGTTAATGTTCTTGTGGCAACAGTTTTAAAATTTTTAAGAAGTTTAAAAACCATGGCATTGTATCCATCCTCCCTGGATGAGACCACAAGAGGAAAATCCCGAGAATGGGCAGAAGGAGAGTGAGAATAGTAGACAAAAGGCCAAAGACAACTTCTAAAGTGATAAAAGCTGAACTCCAAGGTCAAGGTCCACCAGTGTCTGATCACACCTTCCATGAAGCCCACTGTCATTCAAAAAGCAACAGATGAAGACCCAGGAGGTCTCCATCGTTGAAAGAAAAAAAAAAAAAAATCAAAGTCAGATTGGAATTTGCCAAAGTGCATATTGACAAGCCACAATGCTTCTAGGGAATGTTGTTTGTACAGATGAGATAAAACTGTAGTTTTGTTTTTGGCAAGCCTCATCAGCTGTATGTCCATAGACCAAAAAATGTGTTCTTTTATTTGAAAGTTGCCATATCTACTATGAAACATGGAGGAGACATGGTTATGTTTTGGGGCTGCTTTTCTGCAGCTGGCATGGGGTTCCTTGAGTCTCCGCCAAGAACAACGAAATCTCAAGAATATCAACATTTTGGAGTGAAGCATACTGTCCAGTGGCAGAAAGCTCTGTTTCAGTTAAAGGTCATGAATCCTCCCAACAGGATAAGGAGCCGAAACGCGCAGCTAAAAGCACCCAGGAATGGCTAAGAACAAAGAATTGACCTATTCTGAAGTGGCCTTCTAGGAGCCCTAATTTGAGTCCTATCAAACATCTATTAAAACGTGAAGAATGCAGTCTGGAGGAGACTTTCTTCAAACCTCACCCAGCTGGAGCAGTTTCCTTAGGATGAGTGGGCCAAATGACCTGTGAACAGGTGCAGAAGTTTCATGGGCAGCTCCAGGAATTGCTTGTTTGCAGTTATTTGCTCAAAAGGTTGTGCAGCAAAATTTTAGGTGAAGGGTCCCATCATTTTTGGCCATGACATTGACATTTGTGTTATTTGAAATATATTTGGTTGCATCAAAACTCTAAAGCAATGTCTTTTTTTTTTTGTTTGTTTGTTTTGCTAAATATACAGTAAGCATGAATGCCAGTTACCTTTGTCAGTTTCATGGTATTTTAGAGACAATTGTGGGTTCTTCAAATTAGTCCATGTATGTGTGTATATATTCTCTCTCTCTGTGATGATGGTGCAGATGTTTTTACAGCATAATGTCCTTCCTCATGACAACTTTCTTAAGTCAACTTTTACCACATGCACGAAGAAAAGTCATTTTACTTTAATCCGCAGTCAGAGGGATTATATGATAAATGTGAATTAATAAATTGGGACAATATTCTGACAGTTATAAATTCTGACTTTGATCATTTTCTTTGGATTTACAATTTAAGGCATCCCCAAACGCAATTTCAACACCTTCAGAGCAAAGCGTGTCAGGCTCTGCTGTTAGCATTAGATAAAGACAGAAGCTTGCTAATTTTGAGGAAAATTGCTCTAAAGCAAGGGTTCCCAAAGTGGTCGATATTGACCCCCTGGGGTCGATTTAAACTTGCTAGGGGTCGATAGTTTCAATAAAAAAATTTGGGGGTCAACGACAGCAAAAATAGACCCCCTTACTACTGCTATTTGTTTGTTACTTCAAAATATCTGTGATTCCAATAGGTACCTAATTAAGAAGTAAAATCATTTAAAAAAACACATTACATACCAAATTTGCGAACGAAAAGGTAAAATGTGTCATTAAAAGAGTCACACTTAAGAATGCATGAAAATACATGTAGCACAAACATGTTTGTTCATTGTCTTATGGAACATATCAAAGCAAGTGCGGATATGAAAAACCATTGCATGTAATTAGGGGGTCGACGGTTTTAAAAGTTTTTGGTAAAGGGGTCTGCGGCTGAAAAAAGTTTGGGAACCCTTGCTCTAAAGTCTACAGAGATAGTGATTTGTGCATTTTAAATATTCGTTGACCTACAATGGGCAATTACAGTGCATTCGGAAAGTATTCACAGCGCATCACTTTTTCCACATTTTGTTATGTTACAGCCTTATTCCAAAATGGATTAAATTCATTTTTTTCCTCAGAATTCTGCACACAACACCCCATAATGACAATGTGAAAACAATTTACTTGAGGTATTTGCAAAGATTCACACCGTCGAGGAGGATTTTTATGGTGGAGATTCCAGGGATGCATCCAGCCTTGACCAGACCCGCACGCACTCACAGAGACAAAAACAAAGCAAACCGGTAATCAAACAGCAAATAAAGAATGTAATGAAAACGATACCACCCCTGTTCCCCTTACAGCACTTACACATTAAATAAAACAAAGCACCAACAAAACACACACAGTAAAGTCCATGAAAAATGGCAACGGATGAAATGTAACGATGAAGATAGATAGTCCAGAGACCCGCACGTTGAATGTGAATGTAAAGAGAGTCCTACCGGTAGTTCCTGAAATGATGAAGACAGGTGAACGGGATCAGGAGCGCTCCTTTCTTTGCAGGATGGCAGTGAATCCACTTACAGTCCTTATGTACACAGGCAGACAATCCAGAGGCCAACCACGAAACAATCCAGGACAAAACGAAAAAGTACAGGTAACCCAACAGAAGGCAGGCAGAGAGACAGGAACTTGAAACACAAATTACAAAAACTTTGTTTTTCTTCTGGTCACCGGCCCCCTTTTTAAAAGCCGCGCTGACATCCTTTGACCCCAACACTGCTGGGAGTTACAGTTTCAAATTCTAGTACAGTACAACGCTCTTGGATTGGCTACTTTCATCATCCCAAGCCGTATTTTCCTCTATGGTTGCTTCTTGTTCTCTCTACAGTGCAGTATTGCCACGGAAAAAGCCATAAAAAATTGAAGAGGATATTTGTGGTTTACACTAACAATTATTAGTTAGGTTCTAAGGAAAAAATCCGCAAACAGCTGAGGCTGTGAACCCTGAATGGGGGTCTACTGTATACTATTTATTATGTAGGCTTGAACAGAATTCCAAAAATCCCACACTCCTTCCACACTGTCAGGATTGACTGCTGTTGTAGTTCAATACGTCCCTTTCTTTTATTTACATCTATAAGCCCAGGCTATTAGAGTACCAGAACAAGCTGAAGAAAAAACTGCAAGTGAATTATAGGTAATATGCCCTAAAAATATCAGCAGAGTACAAAGGTGGGTGTTGAATGTTGACAACATAATAGGCCACCAGGTCACTCTTTCTCTTACTACGTCAATTACTCTTGTCCGGCTTGGTCTTTGCTCCCACAAGGCATTTGAATGGAGTGGCAGAAACAGACTGCATGCCCTGCCTGAATATGGCCACTGAGAGAAATAGTCTCCTCGGGATAGCAAATGGCAGAGAGAGAGAGCGAGAGGGTTTCTTTGTTCCCCCTGTCTTTGTTGGTACAACTTCTTTGATATTTCTCTCTGACCTATGAGATATCAGAGTGCGGGCTTCATTCCAGTCCTGTTTAAGCATACCTAAGCTCGGGCAGATTCAGCCTCGCATTCCAGCCAATTTCAAGGGATGCCATAAATTCTACCTGTCCTTTTCATTCAGACTATGCCAGTCTGTTAATGTCTTTCATCTTAGCCTATCTGTATTTCCCCCGTGGCTAGCTAACCAGTTGGTTTCTGAGTTTTATCTGTACTAGTTCAAACCCATCGTAGGTGTGGTTGGTTTGTAGTATTGTTTTATAAGTACATATTTTCATCATAATAAACCATTCACATGACAGTTGGTTAAAATCCTCATCCAGAAAACCAGTTGAAATTGGAGGGGAAACAAACAAAGTGGTACTCCATATTTGTTTTGGCTCCAGCAGAATGTCTATTTGAAGCCGAAACATTATGCTGCCATTGTTTTCCTGGTGGATACCAACTAGATTGTGTGGTTTGTGTTGGTCAGTTTTTGGTAAGAGGTATTTGTTCTTTTTATACTTGTTAGTGAAGATTAAAGTATTAAACAAGCAAATCAATTAGTATCATATATCCATGGATTTTAACGCTGATTCATTTTCTAGGTTTAAGAAAACATTAGTTTGCTGTTCAGATTAGAAAGGCTTTTATTTCTAAATTCAGTGTTCTGTCTATTAACTGTTAAGTGAGTAGTTTAATATTATTAGATACTACTTGTAAAGATGACTATATATTTGTTTTACTCACAATGTGCTCAGTTTGGTTTTTGCATTTAATTAGCATATATTATTACTTGAATTTGCATGAATGTTTTTTCAAGGGGTCTTCCTGCAGATAAACTGCCTCACCAGAATTTATTTATTATTATTATTTCAAATTTTTACAATTTTATGTTTGGAAGATTTACCACGATGCGCACTGTTTTACAGCTCTGATCTTTTTGAGTAAATTTTATTTGTCCACCCACGCTGTATTGTAAGGGAGTTTGTCACTGAATAATTTGTTTTGAACTACAATCCAGTCAGGAACCAGCCCTTTGTGGAATGCCAGTTCATTGGTGCACTCGCATAAATACACAGTTGATCAGCCATAATTGATTGGCAGATTCATCAGTGATGTGTTTTGGCATGTGAGAGAAAATTGAAGAACCCTAAGAAAATCCATGCCGATATTATTGGGAACATAGATAATGACGTGTGACCCAGACAGGAACTGAACCCTGCTTCCTAGAACTAAAACTTGTCCACCATGTTGTCTGTCTAAGAGAGTATTCCTCTCTTGATAGCTGTGAAGTCCTGATTTGCATTAAACCAACAATCCCCCTTGAGGTCACGTGGGAGCAGTAAAAGGGTAGGGGTTGGGGTCGCCCAGTGAAGTTCTAATCCCGTTGAAGCTTGTAGTTTCTTGAGGTGCCAAAAGTCCCAAAATACTGGTATTCTACCTATTTATAATCTGGGGTTTCCAGTGCTGGTATAACGCGCAACCTTAGGATGGACTTGAGCGAGCAACCAGTTGGTATAAAGTGCTTAGTGTGCTGATTCAAACAGTCGGTGTCCAAATAAATAGTGCAGTGCTTTCTTCATCAACAAATAATCCAAAAATAAATAACTGATGAAGATAAAACCAACAAATTAGTTCAATAAATATTTCCATTGAAAAACCAGAAATAAAAACACAAATTCTCTCTATCGCGCTCTCTCTCCCTTCTCCCCTGCTCACCCTGTTAAGATCTCTCATCAGGGCCGAGACCCCAGGAAACACTGTTAACCTTCTGTCGTCTTCTCATCTCAGCCACCTTGCTTGGTACCTGCTGTGACATTCCTGCCACCATCCTTCTGCATCTACAAGTTTACATGAGCCCCAAATGCTTCTCCTCCACAGCTCAGCAGAGATGATCCACACCTGTAGCTCCATAGGCCTTACTCCGCTGTGAAGTCTCCCAACCACTTCGCCTCCTGTTCTTGGCACTAGCACCAGCCTAATCCTGCTCTCTCCTTTCCCCGCATTTTTTCTCTTCTATTTTCTTTGTCTGTTTCTCCCCTTTCAATTACTCAGACTCCTTTTTATTCCAATGAGTCTTGGTCCTGCACTCATGGACCCACCAGAACTGCTAATGAGCGATCGGTGAGCAAGTAGTTACTCCATTACCCCCTTAATGTCAATCCAGCATGCACTTAGATCCGTTTGTGTGAGCTGCACAATTTTGAAACAAAAATCCCTGCACCGCTTCAATATACAGGGTGTCCATAAAGTCTCTTTACAATTTCAAGACTTTATTAAAAAAAAAAAAAACATGAATAGACAAATCTGTGGAAATTATTACAAAATGAGGAGTAGATATTGAATTTTTTTTTTTTTTTTGCCTCGCTTAATACACCTCTGTATGGGCACCATTAGTTGCACGAAGCACATCAAGACGTTGCTCGATTTCTTGCCATGTTCTCTGTAGCATAGCGTCATCAATGGCGGCAGTGGCATCCGTGATCATTTGCTTCGGGTCATTAATGTCCCGTATCTTTGTCCGATTCATGATATCTTTAACATAACCCCACAGAAAGAAGTCCAAGGGAGTGATATCTGGTGAACGAGGTGGCCAGGGAATTGGGCCACCCCTTTCAATCCGATTTTGTTTCAGTAAACCACGATACACATTGTGCCTTTTCTTGAGAAGTAGCCATTTTGTTAGGTGTTTATTCAACAGTCTCTGTCATCAACAGGGTACCTGAAATACACAAATGCAATGTGATTACAAACTTTGATAACGACTGAGTACATAGGACAAATTTGATTTAACATATCTCATCAATTGCCTTTTAGTAATTTTTTGCAATTGTAAAGAGACTTTGTGGACACCCTGTAATGTGTTTTATGTACTCTACTACATCGAATTACATTCAGTTGTCACTTTTATAACTCATTGTTATAATTAGCAAAAATGTGGTACCTCTGTGTTTGTAGTCAATTTAAAATAAATTCAAAACACTCCCAACTTTCAGAACACTTACCCAAGACCCTGAATTTACCTACACAGATATCTTTACTGTTGTCATACTTACAAACAACAAAATATGTGATAACTCTCCTAAAAACAGCAATATAAAATAAACATAGCTCAAAATCACATATACACACAAGCAATAAAACTGACAATAAATAATAACCAGATTTATGAATCCATTAGCAGAGTTAGCTGAAGTTGGGGTGTGTGTGTGTGTGTGTGTGTGTGTGTGTGTAACATTTCAATGGAAAGTTTTTAAATCAGTTAGGCAGGGGACTGATGGAGGCCACAGCTCTAGGAAAGACATGGATTTTTCAGTTTGTTTGTGCAGGATTGAAACTCCTTTTTTGTATTGGTCTGGATCTTGAATTTGCAGCCACTTCTTCTATAACCTTGTCACCACCACCAAACTTTTCCCCAGTGAAGGCATCTTTGACGATTCCAGTGACATGGAAAACTGAATTAGCAAGACCTGGACTAGAGGTTGGATGGGGATCATTTCTTGTGTTTTCAAACTTGTGTATGGCTGTGTGTTACATTGAAGGAGGATTTCATCAACATATCTGAGAAGCTGAACACTCATTAGTAGCTTCTGCTGTTTCTTGAGAGTTTGAATGTACAGATGTAAGCGCAGAATAAGGGTACTAGACAAAGACAGAAAACCAAAATTTTAAAATGGTATGATACTAGCATTTCTGGATTTTCTGTACTGGAGGTACACTTCACCTGTCCACTCAATCCCCCATTTCCTTAACACTCGGTATTGTTTATGTGGAAAAACATCCATTCGGTAGACTTTACAAAACAAAACTCTAGGCTCTGGTGAACATGAGACTTCATGGGGAAACCCCCCAGACTTCATTGGGAATCGCAAACAGTTTTGACACGAATGAGACTTCATGAGGGACCCCTTAAACACCCCCCCCCTTATGCTTTGACAAATGCACACTTCATGCCCTCCTTCTATCAAGAGGGGAGCAGTGAGGCATGATTGCACAGTGCACAAAGGAGGCTGGAATAACTTTAGGAGTTATCCATTATTTGCTTCAAAACTGGTTTGGTTTGGTATGAATCGGTACAGAGAGACAGAGAGGTAAACTGAAAGAAAGGGCAGAATGTTAAGTTAAAAGCCTTCCTAAATAGATAAGTTTTAAGTTGTTTTTTAAAAGAATGAATGGAGTCAGCTGATCTAATTAATTTTGGGATGTCATTCCAAAGTCTAGGTGCTATGGAGCTGAAGGCCCTGCTGTCACCCATAGAGTGCAGGTTAGTGTGAGGCACAACAAGGTTACCAGAATTGGAGGATCTTAGTAGGCGAACAGGAGCGTAGTGATTTAGAAGGTCACTGATGTAGTCCGGTACAAGGCCGTTTAAAGCTTTGTAGGTTATTAATAGAATTTTATATTCAATCCTGTAAGACACAGGGAACCAGTGAAGGTGAAGCAGGATGGGTGTGATGTGCTTGCTGTTGCTGGTTTGTGTCAGGATTTTAGCAGCGGAGTTTTGAATCAACTGGAGCTGTGATATAAGATTAGAAGGGGCACCTGCCAGCAGTGAGTTACAATAATCGTTGCGGAATGTGATATAAACATGGACAAGTTTCTCAGCATTAGCACCCTAACCTGTTAAAGTTCGAGTTTAAAGGCTGTAACAATGCTGTTGTGGCATTTTTATATTATTTATTAAAAAGTTACAAACATTAAGAGATAAAACTTAGAAAGTTAAAAGTTTTTATCAAAAGGCCAGACATAAGTTGTTTAATCGAATTAGTATATGTGAAGCTGGAAATTTTAACCCTTTATATTATAATTTAAATTTAGTCTGAGTCAGTGCAGTTTTACCCTAACACAATAATTGCTTGTGCCTCCGACTGTACTGTCCTGATTGATACCAAACTGAAAATTTTAGTACTGATCCAGCACTAGTCTTGGGTTGAAAGCCATGTATCCATCACTTGTCCCTGTTGTTGTAAGGCTCGCAAAAACGGCCAGATTCCCACAGTCCGAAAATGGTGATTTGTTACTTTTATCACGTGGACTCGGCTCGCACACACAGGCAAGAAAAGAGGGGCTCAAAATTAGTAAATAATAAAGAATATATTAAACAAATAAGGGAAAAAACAACTATTGAACAAACAACCCCAATGAAAAAGTCCTCCCTGATAGCCCAGACGGCGATGATAATTAGCTGAAACGAAGTACAAAAAGTTCAACATAAAACCCCACAGTACAAAGTACTGGTACAGCTTCAGAATGGAGGTGATAAATAAACATAAGTGAATAGCTTTCAGTATAATATAAGTTTTGCCCTACTGCGATGGGATGATGGTGAAGAATTGCAGTCACTGGGAGACAAACGTTTGCCAACTCTAATCAGACCACACAAGCATAAATCCTGAAACTGTAATTCTTGCGCAAATGGCAGTAATATGTTATTGGGGATAAGCATTGAGACACACAAGATGTATGATTGACATTTTTTTGCTGGCCCTCTTTGGCCTTCTGGCTCCCTTTTTAAGTCTGCGTCATGTTCTATGTTCTCTTTCTCCTAGCAACCCTAGTGGCAAAATCCGCAGCTGACCAGTGGCAAAGTTCTACTAGGGCTGCTGGTATTTGTAGTTCATTTAAGTAGCACTGCTACATGTTTAACACTGACAGATCTTTCACCCTCAGACTTGTAATGGGAGAACAAGTCCAAAGACTTCTCTTTCTGCACAGTTTTGTGATCAAGTATTAGGCTGAACTTTTTTGTAATTTTGAATGCCCAGAATACCTAGCACACGTTTCCAGATAATTTTGACTAAAACACAGAAGGTGATGCATTTTTTATTATGACAACCAAAATGTATAAACAAGATTAACGGGCACACCTTTCTGGAGACCAGGTTGTTAAAGACAGAAAGTAGTCATTTTTGCTCTTTGGGGCCATTCTGGTAAAGTCAATCAGCCAGCTAGCCATGTTGAAATCCAAAATGAAAATTTTGCGTACACCTTTCTGTAAGAGTGTATATAGGAATGGCATTAAAGGCAGACTGAAGGTCCATGAGTAAAATCCTTGCATAGGTCTTGGCATGTTCTGTAGACCTTTGCTGAAAATGTTAGTTAAAATTGTGTCCTCTGTAACTCTGTTGGTATGATAGGTAAATGGCAACTGATGTGATACATAAAACTATTTACCTAGCGACATTCCTTTAAGTTTACCTTGCTGTGAAAAAGTATTGGCTCCTTCCTGATTTCCTCTGTTTTTGCTTATTTATAACAATTGTCTGGTTTCCTAACATATTTATTAGGGTTAGGGTTAGATGTTCATCTGGGATCTTAAGTGACTTCCTGGATAAGTGTGTGCTGTTTTTTTATTAATAATAATAATAATAATATATATATTTTTTTTAGTTATATACTCTTTGCGTAATTTTGCTAGGCTGGCCACCCCAAGCTGATTTACTGCTGTTCCAAGTTTTCTCCATTTGAAGATGATGGCTGTCACGGTTGTTCGTTGGAGTCCCAGGGTTTTAACGATTGCTTTGTAGCCCTTTTCCACATGAAACATTTCAGTAACTTCCAGAATTTCTTTTCATCAAGGCATTTTGTGCTGCTTGTTGAGACCTTTTAGCTAATTTCACATTGCTGGAAATGTTCTGTTTAAGTCATATGCTGGGTATGTCTAGTCTAATTTAACCTGTTATTTAAACTTTGTGTTGTAGTTAGTTGGGTTACTAAGTGGGCAGTTACTTTTTCACATGGGTGGTCTAGGTGTTGAACTTTTATTTTCTTCAATAAATGAAATGGTCATTTAAAAATTGTGTACTGTGTTTGCTTAGGCAGTCTTTTGTATTATATTTGTTTGTTTAAATATCAGAAACAAGTGTTGTGAATAAGCAGAAATGGTGGAAATCGAGAAGGGGGGCAGATTCTTCTTCAAAGCACTGTATATGATGCTTGACTTGCAATCATTTTTTATTATATTGGGTTCTCATTTGATTCAACTAAATTTCTTCGCAGTAAGGACAAAACTCCTAGGGTGTTATACCGTGTTAGTCATTGTGGATATAGTGAGAAGCAAGATAGATAGATAGATAGATACTTTATTAATCCCAATGGGACATTCATATAATTCACATAACTAGAAAGATTACTATATGTAAGCTTCTGAGGCAATTCGGGTCCCTTCATCTTGCCTGAAGAAGGGTCCCGAGTTTCCTTGAAAGCTTGCATATTGTAATCTTTCTAGTTAGCCAATAAAAGGTGTCATTTTACTTACTGTTTTGCCTTTATTGTAGTGAGACGTTAGGGTGAAACAGCTACAGATTCTTGAAAGAGAATCATTTTGAAAAAGTTTTTGTGGAGCAGGCAATAGTCATTTGTAGAGGATCTGTTTTCAACCTCTTTTATGCAGAGACCATCATAGGCATTTTGTGTGTTCTTTTTCATTCTGTTTTGGTGGGGGAAAGTGTTAACTGGGAATGCTCTTCTCTCTTCGCAGGCAGAATTCCTGAAAGGACTTCCTGTCTATAATAAAAGTAATTTTAGTCGTTTCCATGCAGACTCTGTGTGCAAGGCGTCGGTAAGTGTCTTTTTCTTCTCCATTTGACTTAACAGATCTTCTCATCACAAGGGACATCTGTCATCAAATGAATCCATATACCCTTTAAACATTAAGCTGAGGAAGTGCTCATATCACTCGCTTTATTGCCTTTCATTTAAAAGGCACTTGCTGTGTAAAACGTTTTTTTTTCTTCTGCCTTTTAACATTTTATCATCAAAGGAAAATTTCATCCTTTTTAACATATGGGCTCATTATAACTCTGTATATTGGGGTCTTATTTCCTTCATATCTGAAACGCATTTAAAATCAAAACTGATCTTACATAATTTATAAATATATTTTGACCTTTACTGTGTGTAAGATAACCTTTGCAAATTAAATTTGAGCGTTTTTTTTTTTTTCCCTGAAATTATTTTGAAGAATCAAAATGTTGAGACATTTTCTTTGTGGATTTTAAAAAGCAGAAAATAAGGAAATAACAATACAACACTTCCAATGTGGGTATGCTGTCCAGAAGTCATGTTCATTGTTTTCTAAAGATGAAGACGACCTACACTGTTTAATGTTTGTTTAAAAATAACATACAGCTTTGTCTCGCCTGTAACTAAGATATATAATGTTTGAAGTGAAAAATGTGAGGCTTGGCTTACCAAGCATTTCTGTTTTTGTTTGTTTATTGGTAGACATCTTGCATTGGGGAAAAACAATAATATATTTAATTGCTGTCTTTAGGATTATTATGCATATCAAAACCATTTTGATTATAGACATGGAGCCTGGTTGAGTGTCATAGTGAGTCTATATGCCCTAAAGATTGAACTTTTCCTTTTAAAATTTAATTTTCCTTCATACATTTAAGATATCTAAAAAAAAATGTGGACCTTTTGTTAAATGTGTACACAATAACAAAACGTCTGGATTAGCGTAAACTGCCCTTATTCAGGGTGTTCATAAGAACTGGAATGAATCATTTAATGAGGTAGAAGTACATAATAAACAAGAATAGCTCCATCAGATATTTAAACAGTTAAATATTTTACATAATAAAAATTTTAATATTTCAAAGTCGAAGTATAATATGTTTTATTTATTCTCGATTGTAATTGAAAATGGTCACACCCTAATAGAGGTCCACAAAGGGTTTGACCCTAGTAAAGAATCAAAGATTTTAAAAATAGCAAAATATATTCTTAGTCACTGACCTTGAAGTTGTCTTAACAATACCCCACATGCTTAAGTTTGAAATTAGTTATTTGTAACCCTCTGGGAGTGACGGTTAAGAGGGTAAGGACCACCAGTAAAGAATCAAATATCAAAAATACCATATTTTTGATTAGCAAAAAAGAAAAAGGCCTATATTACCAGTCCTCATTTAAAAAAAAAAAAAAAACTGTTTTGAAAAGGAGTAACTTTGACCCCTCATATCCCATTATGGGTTGGTTGTTTGTGGCATGCACAACTTCCAAGTCCTTCTGATCCTTTTTGATAAAGTTACCAAATGATTTGTGATGTGTGTGTAATTTCCTGTGGAAGGTATGGTCTAAAATAGGGTTTTCTGATCTAGAGAACCAAAATATGGGGGGGTTTAGGGGGGGATTGCCTAAAAAGCTCGACATCTTGCATAACTAGACATCAAGATGAGTCAAATGGAGCATCGTGTGTTGGGGTTTTATTGTACCAGTTAGTTCAAGTTATTATGAACACAACAGTCAAATCAGTTTAAAAATGTATGATTGGATCAGATATTGATTACTTCTAAGTAACGTAGTTATTGTTTCTTTTCATAAGATTGATTTAATTAAAGGAATACTCCACCCAAAAAATATAGTGTAGTTTGTAGTGGTGGCCGAGAAAATGTTTTAGTCTCACGTTTTCATGCACAATGGAGAGAGAAAAAAAGTTTAACATAATAGAAGCCAATAGTGAAAAATGCTACACCGTGGCAAGCAATGTGAAAACATCCATGGGGTGGGAGGGAGTGGGGATAAATACTTCAGGAATTGTCAGCACACCCCATAAACAAAAAACCCAAAGCCTCATGGGAGTGACATTTAAACTGAAGACAGGACTCCTCACCAAGAAATGAGGGGGAGATTTAGGTTTGAAATACAAAAAGTCACTCCCTTGAAGCTGTAGTTTTTCTGTTTATGATGCACATCAATATTCTGTCAAAAAATGCATACATTTTGCATGTTTTGTGCGTACAGCTATATAACTGACATGTGGTTTACACAAGCTCCACCGAATCCGTACCCTTGGTGTGCCCACTCATCTCCCCAAATCCCAACACAACTACAAAGCATATGAGGTAAGTAAACCCTAATTTTAGAGTGTAGTTTTTCTTTAAGCTTGAGTAATTCTCCACATATTGTATATGATAGCTTATATTTTTGTCATAGAAACTTTAGTCAATAAATGCCACCCACTTCATATTGTTTCCTCCAGGAGCAGAAATTATTCAGATGCCTTTTTGTTTTGTTTTTTTCACAGTTAAGTTGCCGCTTTATGCTAAAAATCTTTAATTTTTCCCCCCACATTAAGTAACACTTAATACCCCAGAATAACAAAGTGAAAACAGGGTTTTAAACATTATTAAACTCTTTGTCTTTTTGTTGTTTTTCTAAAATATTCTGTAATGTGATGTTTACAATAAATACCCATTTTAAAATGCTGGAGCTGCATGAGCAACATATACAGAAAGAAATACAGAAGATGAGGCCTGCATTTTGTTTTTTACTCGTAAGAATGTTTGTTTGTTTTTATACAAGCAGAGTCTCTTAGAAAGTCTTGTCTATGCAAAGTTCATAGTTTTTTTGTGGAAATTGTTCGCAATGCGCCAATTATATTCTAAATCCTTCTATAGTGTGTACAGTATGTTTTCATGTATATAACAGTTTAATGACTGGGATGTTTCTTTTACAGAACAGGAGGCCATCTGTTTATCTGCCCACACGGGAATACCCATCTGAGCAGAGTAAGTTGACAAGCATTGTCAAGAATTTACATAAGCAAGTAATCACGACCAACACTTGTGAATGTGCCAAATATAAATAACAGTATGACTAAGTTAAACAAATTATAATATCTGAAGCAGTAATGAGCAAATTAATAATTTAAGACTCTTGATTTTGCAACTGGAGTACTTATTTTTCTTATTTATGCATACCTTGACATACAGTTACGCGTATGTAAATTTAAGCACTGCCTCCATCTGTATGCTATATATGTAAATGTAACAAACAACAGTCTTGATTTTAGATAAGATACTGTCATATTTGTAACAAGATAGGAAATATCGATCAGATATTAGGACAGTGTGTACAGGGTTAATTCAGAGTTGCCAAATACAGTAAATGCACTAAATGTTTTTGCCAAGTTGGCATGTAAATGCAGAACCTGGGGTTGGTAGGATAGGGTAGGGTTGGGGGTGGTTGGTAGTGGTGGCTGACAGATATGAAGAAAATGTTATTTATTTTTTTAGCTAAAGGAATACTCCACACAAATATTTTTTTTTGTTACTTATTCCACGGTTTTTGTAGTGATGACGATTCGGGGGGGAGTGGGAATTAATCCCGTATTTTTTTGAAGAGCAGATATAAAAATAGGTTGACGATGTAAAACAAGCTAATGGTATCTAATGCTGTACAACTCATAACACATAATTTGCATGGCACTCATCCATCTGCTTGCATTTTACATGTTGTGAGCATGCATTTTTTTGCCATAATATTGTTAAATAGACCATTCCGGAAAAATCAGAGTGCATCATAAACAGGAAACACAATTCACATGGGATTGAGTTTATAAATTGAAGATCTGCTGCTCCACTTCATATATTGGTAGAGAGTGCTGTCAGTAGGAGTTTAAAACAGAATTAAACATTTTTGAAAGTATCCACTTCTACAGTATGGGTCAGTTGTAATCCCTTGGGACAGCACACAGAACAGCATACATTGTAGGGAAAACATTAGTAAAATTCTGTTCTTTTTCCCCTCCCTTAGGTTTTGTTTACTTTTTCAGTGGGTATAGAAAAGAATCGCCCCCCCTTCGAAATCTTCCCATTTGTTTTGCTTTACAGCTTTAAATGAAAGCACACAAACCAATATTTCTTCCCAGCTTTACTTACTCAATGCAACCTCTAACATCCAAGTGAAAGATATAACAGCTACATTTCAGAAAAATTATAAAAAAAAATCAAAAACAAGACCTAGTGAGAGTAATAAAGGATCACCCCCCAATGTTAGTGTCCTTTCGTTGAACCCCCTTTTTGCTTTAATGACAGCCTTGAGTCTGTAGGGATACTTCTGTATCAGCTTTGCACATCTAAATTGAGTTATATTTGCCCACTCTTCTTTATCAGAACTGTTCAAGTTCAGCCTAATTGGATGGCGAGCGTTGGTGGTCTGCTATCTTCAAGTCTTTCCACAGATTCTCAATGGGATTTAGGTCTGGGTTGTGACTGGGATACATGAGGACATTCACTTTTTTTTTCTCCTTCAGCCACTGTGTGGTCAATTTTGCTGTGTGGTTTGGGTCGTTGTCGTGTTGAAAGGCGAACATTCTGTCCATCTTCAACTTTCTGGCAGAGGGTAGCAGGTTTTCAAGAATTTGATAGTATTTTCTCCATCCATTTTTCCTTCTACCCTAACGAGAGCCCCAGGCCCTGCGGCAGAGAGACACCCCACAACAAGATGCTACCACCTCCATGCTTAATGTAGGTATGGTGTGTTGTGGATGGTGAGCTGCATTGGATTTCCGCCAGATGTACCGCTTGGTATTGAGGCCAAATAGTTCGATTTTGGTCTCATCTGACCATAAGACCTTTTTCAACTTGGCACCAGAATCTTCAAAGTGCATTCTGGCAAAGCTCAAACAAGCCTTAATGTGACTTTTCTTGAGAAGTGGCTTTTTCCTTGCGACCCTCCCGAACAAGCCACAATTGTGGAGCGCTTGCGAAATTGTTGTCACATGCACACTGACCACTCTTTGCCATCAAATCCTGTAACTCCTTCAAAGTGGCCATTGGCCTCTTGGTAGCCTCTTTCCAGTTTCCTCCTTGCTCTTCCATCCAGTTTGGAGGGATGGCCGTATCCAGGGAGGGCCCTAGTAGTGCCAAACACTTGCCACTTTTTTTATTATGGACTTTACTGAGCTGCTTGGGATTAATAGTCTTTGAGATTTTTTTTGTCTCCATCTCCTGCCTTATGTCTGTCCACAACTCTATCCCTGAGATCTTTTGAAAGTGGCTTGCCACCCATAGTCAGTTGTTTGCTGTCAGTTGCACTACCAAGTAAGGGAATGAATGCTCCAGGAACAGCTTCACTAATCACACGGATTACAATTGAACACAGGTGGAAGCCAGGAACCATGGTCTGCAGTGGAAATGGTGGGCATTTACACCTGATTGAGTTTGGGGTTGAGTGTGGATCTTTTTTAATCTCAGGATTTCATGTTTTATATTGTTTTAAATTCTTCTGAACTGTACCTGTGATATCTTTCAGTTGGATGTTATAGGTTGCATTGACTAAGTAAAGCTGGAAAAAATACTGGTATGTGTGTTTTCATTTATGCCTACTACATTTTGTAACATTTATTACTAAAATATGAAAAAGTTTGTTTTAACAATGTGTTTACACAGATTACTGTAGAAATGGAACACACATGAAATGCGTGTGTTCTCAAATAACGATCTATTATTTCCACTCTAAAACTCCACGTCACTCCCAGATAATCGATCAAGGCATGAGCTGGGAAAAGTTTGCGCACGTTCTAAGTCGGTGGAGGGCTGGAATAGCCGGCTGCTGGCAGCTTGTCTTTTATCAGCACGTTTAGAGGACAAAGGATGCTGGCGGAGAGGTGTGAACGGATTTAAGAAGTGATTTAAGGTGGGCCGGATCTACGAGTTTTTTCGTAGGCTCTGGTAGTTCTAGTGTTAAGGCTGTAAAGCAAAAGAAATGGGAATATTTCGAAGGGGGTAATTATTTTCTATACCCACTGTATGTAATGATCACAGGCAGAACACAAAGTTGTACCAAACTGTTCTCCGGCTGTGGTTGTGAACTAGGGTTGGGCAATTTTTCATTTTTTCTTGATTAAATCGTTTAATCCAAACTAATGTTTTAAAGCAATGTTCACACTTGAATATCACATTTTTTTTAACCTATTGGTACAGTTAAATGGTTTTGCAATAACTTTAAACACTTACATGCATACAGTCAGAACATATTAATGCAAAGAATATTATGAGCAACACTTCTCTTACAATTGAGCTAGCTACAAAATCAGTTGTCTGGAATTGATTTAGATATGAAAGATTAGATGTTGAATAAACTAATATAAAATGAAAAAGTTGGTAAGAAGATATCAGTTCAAAAAGTGGCAATTTATTTCAGTGTTTAAAACAGAAATCGCAGGACGAAAATAAAGTCTGTCCCAAACCAACCACTTCAGTGTATTCTTCGCCTGTTTCAGAGTGGACTTTGCAAGGTGCACTCCTTATGTATCCCATTAGACAACATGATTACTGAAAAGCATAGCGCGTCCTGTCTGGGACCAGGGGAATAATGTGGCGAACCTGTCCACCATGCATGCATGCTTACCTTGCAATGGTGGGCATGTTATGGAGGGGAAGAAGAGCAAACGGGCTTTCTGAAATGTGCAGTTGGAGGGCTATTAGAGCGCACTTAGAGGAAGAGACTCCTTGCACCAGGGACCAGAAATCCTAGTTGGTCTGTGGCCTTGGTGACCTAGGCAATCACCTAGAGCCATGAGCATCCCGGGTGGCATATTAGCCACATTCAATTTTTTCCCCCTCCCCATATGCTTGCTTGTGTTTTGGCAGTAAGTTTCCACAGGTGAGTGGAACAATCGGAGTGGTTAAATTTAGGTGGGAGGTATGTCTTTGGGCGGCACGGTGGCGCAGTGGGTAGCGCTGCTGCCTCGCAGTTGGGAGATCTGGGGACCTGGGTTCGATTCCCGGGTCCTCCCTGCGTGGAGTTTGCATGTTCTCCCCGTGTCTGCGTGGGTTTCCTCTGGGTGCTCCGGTTTCCTCCCACATTCCAAAGACATGCAGGTTAGGTGGATTGGTGATTCTAAATTGGCCCTAGTGTGTGCTTGGTGTGTGGGTGTGTTTATGTGTGTCCTGCGGTGGGTTGGCACCCTGCCCAGGATTGTTTCCTGCCTTGTGCCCTGTGTTGGCTGGGATTGGCTCCGGCAGACCCCCGTAACCCTGTGTTTGGATTCAGCGGGTTGGAAAATGGATGGATGGATGGTATGTCTTTGATTGACTCTTTATAGAGTGACATTTTCTAGGTAGCTTATCTGTTCATTATGGGTCAAGCAGTGAGCGGCAGCTTTCAACTGTGACATCTGATTGACCACTAGTGACATGCTTATATCTGAGAGAAGATGCTGAGATAAAACATTAAGAGGGAGAGATTTCCCTGACCATGGAATACAGTATGAAAAAAAGAGCATCTTACTTCGCATGAAAGAGAGATAAGAGATCTTATCTCTCTTTCATGCCAAGTAAGAAATGTAAATGATCAATTGGAAATCTTCTCAAAAAATAACTTGCTGCAATTGAGCATCTCTAGGACTGTATGTATGTATGTATTTAAATGAAAAACAATTGCCGCGCCCCCCCCCCCACCAAAAACAGCAGGCTTTTTATGTTCGCTGTTCAATTAGTCTGTTTGATTCAAGAGAGAGTAATTTATCAAACGGCATATAGAACACACATTATCCTCTTCCGCGTTCTCTGCTTGTACCGGCCAGTTCAAAGTCTCCTTCCACACTTTCACTCTAAACTTTTTTGAGTCGATTCATTCCAGAATCAACACTACCCAGAAACTGTCAAAGCTGAGGGAGTTTTGTAAAAAAGAGCATCTTAACATTTGAGTGTTCTCTTTTTTTCCCCAGTGAGAAGCTTGCACATTATGTGTTTGTTTGTTTGTCTCTTTCTCACAGGTCCAATCTGCTGACACTGGAAAAATTTTAGTTCAGTAAGCGTTTTTAGTGTACAGTACCTTCATTTTTATGAAAATTGTAAAAATTGTCAGACTAATGCAGAAGAATATACAGTGAGGAACAAAGGCAAATATCAATTAATAATAATAATAATAATAATAATTCATTACATTTATATAGCGCTTTTCTCAGTACTCAAAGCGCTATCCACACAGGGAGGAACCGGGAAGCGAACCCACAATCTTCCACAGTCTCCCCACTGCAAAGCAGCAGCACTACCACTGCGCCACCTGTGAGGATGTATAATAATAATTAGCTTATATAAAATTAAATTTTAGTGTTTACTAGTACTAATTAACAATGAAAAGTTTTTTTCGGACATAGTTGTAAAGGTCAGGAATTTTCATCCTTCCTTAAAGTCAATACAGGAACCGTGAAAACCTCAAAGCAGAACTGATTAGTCTTTACCTTAACCTTCAGTTATTGTGCCTTTTTTTCCATGAACTGGAGTTGTATGTAATTTGTGAATACTTAATTTGATCTGAATTCATATTTAACTGTATAATATGGAGTATGATAATTGACTTTTTAATTCTATATCAAACCACACCACCATTCTTTCACTAAAAGAAAAATAATTAATTTAAAAAACATTTTCCTTACATTAGAGAACTAAAAACACACACACACACATAAAATATTAGTGAAATCCCAAAATACATTATTAATGATTGGAGATGGAAGAATCCTCTTTACCTTTAGTTGTTTGTGCTTTAATCAAATTTAGTACTTTACCAATTTCAAACTGAACAAATTCTGGAATTTCATAACATTCAATTTCTGGAGGATATATTCTATGAAAAAAGATTGAGAACCCCTCTAGGGTTACATATGTGTTGATTGTCTGCTTTAGTTAAGCACTTGCTTTAAGTGGTCTACTATTATTCAAAATCCATGCTGTGACTGCTGTTAGCAGTAACCGAGAATCCAAGATCATGCTCTTCCTTGCGCGATTGGGTTTATATTTTTTAGGGGGGGGGGCAGTGGCTAACCAGATGGTTCAGCATTTTGAGGTACCATGGCTTTTAAAACGAACTTAACAATTTGTTATCCAATTGAAATATTTTATTTTAGTAAATGAATATTTCCTCACCCCACCTACTTTATCATGGTGTTGTCTATATCAGACATGTAATATTCCTGTGTGGCTGCAACCTTATGCATTGTGTTGTGAACCAAACTCATAAACTGTGCCGACATTGAGTTTTTAAACTAAGCATGACATAATTCTTGATTTGTTGAAGTAACCTTCCCTAATTATATTTTTTCTTCAGTTATAGTTACGGAAAAAACAAATATTCTCCTCCGTTATCTTCATCAGCAATGGGACAAAAAGGTAACTAAAAAAACTAAATAAATATGTTATGGAATGTGCTTGTTTTTAGTTTTTCATCTTTACTGAAATTGGGTTAATAAAATAATGCTAGCAAAACATGCAGACCCACGGTTCTGAAATAAAATGCAAAGAATTTCACACTTGATTATGAATTCTGAACAAGTATGTACCATTTCCTGGGAGATTATTAATAGATGGGCTTACAAGGACTGTGCTTTAAATACAATAAACATTTCTGCCTACCAGGTTGCCACCACTCAAATATTTTTTGAATTTCCAGAATATATCGGGTCATAAGCTTTTGATTAAGATCAGGGTTCTAGTCCCAGTAGCTCATGAGTAATCGTGTGGGAGATGGACAGACATTAGTATTTTATCCATCTTAACAAAAGGACAAGTGTCCGTGTACATCTGTGTGCCTGGCCAGTTGCTAGGGGTTAGGAAGAATGTTGAAATAGGCAAAACATGAAGAAGGGTAGAAAAAATGATGATAATATCAAATAAGGGTCCAGAAATAAGAAAGTTGGTTTTATTGGCCTGTTGTCTGATATTATATGATGGCAATAGCGCCATGATACTGACTTTCTTATGCATACTCAAGCCACGTGAATGGACCAAATGGACAACCCATGTATCAAAACATTTGAAGTCTACATTGATTACTTAGATTTCAACCCATCTTAGTCTGGTAGCTCAGCTGATAGTATTTGCAGTCCCCTTCACCATTATTGGCACTCCTGTAAAAGAGGAGCATACAAGGTTATAAAAAAAAAAAAATCTTTGGGTGAATTACCTAAATCTCGCACTGAAAAAATTAACAAAAATCCAACCTTTAACTGAAGTAAATTTAGTATGAGGAATAAAAAATTCTTAGTTAAGAACTATTTTTTTAACAACCTAGTGTCTTTTTTTTTTTTTGATCCAAGTGCGTTGGAAGTTTCAAGCATTAAGCCATAA
Organism: Erpetoichthys calabaricus; assembly: GCF_900747795.2. Lineage (NCBI taxonomy): Eukaryota > Metazoa > Chordata > Cladistia > Polypteriformes > Polypteridae > Erpetoichthys > Erpetoichthys calabaricus. Next base: position 151,748,629 of record NC_041405.2, on the reverse strand, counting down.
CTTCCTGCGTTACCTGGCTATATATGAGGTGGCACAGAAGCCAAATCCCTTTATTTGTTGTTCAGCATATAAAAAATAAGAACACACAGTTGGGGAAAAAATGTGTTGACCTTCATGAAATGGCTGTCTAATGGAGCCGGCCCTATACAAAGGGTTACTAGCTGCAGCGAGTTCAGCAGTAATCGCTGCCCTTTATTTCTTTTTTTCCATTATGTTAAGGGATGTAAAATATAAGACATCAGACAATACAATCTCCCCTGCTGTTTGTGAGGTCTACAGACCATGTGATGCCTGACAGAGCCAACATTGCACAAAAGGTTAATTGCGGTAGGGCATTCAGCCACCGTCTCTGCCCTTGTTTACTTTTTGCCATTCTGTTTTAGTACATCAAACACAGAACATGAGACAGGCAACCTTCTCTTCTATTTGTGAGGTTCAAAATGCAAGTGTTCCTAATTCTCTTTCCCTACATTATATGCATTGTACTTCCTGATGAGCATTCATAGTTTCAATTTAGTTGTCAACTCTCCTGCTTTCACAGCCTGTCCTTCCAACTTATAAAATCAAACAGGTTTGATTTTATCCCAAACAACAGCAGCCTAGTTATCCTCATTGGTTGGGTGATGTCACATTAAACGACCATTTTGTTTAGCCAAGGTTATGTAAATAAAGTTCAAGACTGAAAATTGCTAGAAATGTCACCTAATGCGACTTAGCCTTCGGATAACTTAGCAGTTAAAATGGATTTTCAGTGCTATATTTCCACAATGGCTGTACGTGCTCTAGAGCAAAAAAAATTTCAAATTCTGTGCTATCTTTGAGTGTCTTATTTCTGCTGTAGGACATGCTTTACAGTCCTTGTTTGATTGGATGATTCTTTGAATATTTAATAGTGCTTCTAAATTTTGTATCACAAGAAAATAAATATGCAAGGTTGATAGATTCTTTAAGTTTGAAAAGCCAGAATAGGCAAATCAGTTCCTCTCAATGGTGGGTCTTTTTTTGATTAGAAACCCCTTTGGTTTTGCAGGCCTAAATCTTTCAATGCAGATCTCTTAAATATATTGGCCTATTGGTTTTTTTTTTTCTTCTTCTGCCAATCATTTTTTTGTAAAGGCATCCAGCTGAAATTTTGTTTTTTAAAAGTGAATTAATTTCTCTTTCTCGTCACATTTATTTGAATTTACCTATGGGATTAGTAAAGTTAATCTAATCTAATCTAATTTCAATCCTGACAGAATGCAGCTAAGAAACGAGAGCAAGATCAAGCCCAAGGAGAAAGTCCAGCACCCCCCAGGAAGATTGCCAGGACAGACAGCCAAGACATGAATGAGGATACTTAAGAACCACAGAACTATGTGCCATGCAGATGAATGGCATAGATGACCTGGATTATTATTATTTTTTATTTTGTTTCCCTTCATGGTGTAGCTGTTTTCGAGCGCTTCCGTTATTTGTCTGCCTCTGGACAAAAAGGTGGTCAGAACCACTTGTTTTCTCTTCTTCTGCAAGACCCTTCAACTGTGCTGGACTCTTATAACAAGAGGAGAATGCTTGGAAGCTTTTCTACATTGCATGATGGCCCAAAATGTCAGGTTTTTGCGTGTGACAGCAGCAGTGTGCTAGTAATTATCAGAAAGCGCAGATAAATAATCTGAAAATATTTATATGTATGTATAAATTATTTTTGCTGCAAGTGTATGGGGCTTTCCGATTGCACCCCCCCCTCCATTATCATTTTTGGGATAATTTTATGACAAATTTAATCAGAGAACATGTTGTTATGCTTGTTTAGGTTATTCATTTTCTCAATATTTCAACAGGAAAAAGCAGGAAAAAAAAAAGTTTATGGTCAAGTGCTTAGTTTTTTTTGGATCTGTAAGTAAATAAGCTTTACCCCACCCAGCACATAACATGTAAATTGTTAATGCTATTGTTTCTAATCTCCTGTCCACTCACCTTTTAAATGACAGAGATAACGTTACAATTTTATTGCATTAAATATGGTAAATAAACACTTCAGATTCATTTTGGGAATCAATTATAGAGTAAACTAGTTGAGCAAATCTGTGCCTCATACGAGAAAAGAGTTTGTAATTACTTCAGTATATCTTCATTATAAAGTAGTTTGCAGTACACTCTGTGCTACAGCTGGATGCTTCTCTACTTGCTCTGGTTTGATGTCACTTCATGTACCCAAGTCAAAAATATCGTAACATCAGCTGCTTCTAATTAGTTGTGTTAATGAGCTTTATTTTTGTTCAGCAAAATTTAGTAACATTCAATTCTGGTTTGCATAATCAAAACCTACACATATAGATAGGAGTAGGGCTTTTGCTTTTTTTTTTTTTTTCCACCTCCTTTCTGGATAAAAGAAGTGCCACTCAACTTGAGTAGAGGATCATAGTATTTAAAAATTAAGGGCAAAGGGTTTTTCAAAGGTTTTGGTTTTTTGTTCCATTTTGCAGAAGCAAGCCAATAATTTACAACCTCAAGAACTGCTCAGATTGCAGGCCATCACTTGGCGACTGCTGCAGTGTGACAGTGCCATTTCAAGTAAGCTTTGTCCTTCAAAGCCACTTTTAGATTCAGCTTGTACACTTGTGACTTTTGTAGTCATCACACTTTTATTTTGTGAGGTGAAGGCTGATCTGAGGGAATTACTCGTGTTTTGCCAGTCAGTCATATCTTATGTGTGTTGCATATATTGGGTACTCATTTTTTTACTTCAGGTTTTTGTTTTATCCAATCATTTTTCCCCCCAAAAAAATATCAATTTGTACTTTAAGTATTGAGTTTTATTTATAATGTTCTTTTCTCATCGGTGTTCTCTGTTCCGCTCACATTCTATTTTCCTTGTTTCTTTTTCAAGTAGCTCACATTCTTAGTTTCATGTATCAATTTCATTTCGTCATATTGAACCAGTTTGCTTTGATAGTGTGTTGCTAGAGACACGAGGCAGGCGTAACTGGCTCATGGTTTGGGGTGAGAGCTTTCCCATAGTATCTCCAAGATAGTTTTCATTGAATCAAATCATTTGAAAAGTATGCACATTTGACTAGAATATAGGTAAATTATGTATATTGAAAAGATTTGTTCTTTAGACATGGCATGCTTTCATTTCTATTGCTTGAACGTATTTTTCTTGATGATATTTTATTATAAAACTATACATGAGGATTCAAGTAGATAATTTAAAAGTGCTTTTTTTATTTTGTTTTTGGAAACTGCATGGAACTGTATGCAGGTCGGCCTTAAAGAAAACTAGGATGTTCATTAGTAACCAAACAGGATCTAGCAGCTGCTTTTCATTAAAATAAAACTATAAATATTATAAATAACTTATTTTTTTTCCTTAATATATTGTTTTTGCCTTGTTAGAGGTTCTACTCTTGCAGCCTTGTTAGCATTCTGTTCACCCCTGGAAAAACTAGTTAGAAATGTTTTTTTTTTTTTTTTTATAACAAGAAAGAACTGTTACTGCTTGTCACAGAAGGATATAAATACTGAAATGTCCAACATAAATACAGTAGAGAAGCTATTTTGAGTGTCTGCTACTGTACTGATACAGATTAAGTACATGCTCTTTGTGTGACCTGTTTTAAGACGGACACCTACACATTAGAATTGTAGAAGTGTGTTTATCTGTGCACTTTTCTCATGTTGTTCTTTTTTTTTTTTGTTTGCACATGAGACTATAGAATGTCAGTGCCTGAACTATATAATGGACGCCGCCAATTGTGTTATTGTAGGCCTCTACAGCACAAGGCTTAGTGACTTCACATTTTCCCTGACGCGGACATTGACAGTTGCTTCATTGTGAATGGTGCATAGGGGGCTAACATCTTTCTTGTGCGTGAACTTAATTGCAATTGTTTTGCCTTTTTGCTACACACCTACTTGCACATGCAACCTTCATGCAACCGAACTCGCCATGCGTATCACAGCAGTTTGTTTGTACAGAACGTCATCATCTGATGATCAATTCACATTGTCACTTGATATCTCAACCAATGGTAGTATCAGTTTGTTCTAAAACTGGCTTTACAGCTTCTCATTTACAAGCCATTGTGTGTTGGTTGAAGGCTCCCCCCCACTCATGAATATTGATGAGTTAACCTTAGTGTGGCAAAATGTATAAAAGTATTCATGATTTGTTTTGCAGCATAATGCTATTTTATTCACTAGATGGCAGCAGAATTCTGCCTCAAGGGATGTTTGGGCTTCATGCTCTGCATTGGTTTATAACAACCCAAGAAGCATTTGGGGTTAACCATATTTACATAAAGTTCTGAGCCCCAGAGGCACTCTGGGGTTAACGCCAAGGAGGTTATAAGTTTCAGCACCACAGTCTTACAAAAATGTAACAGTCTTGGCGCCTTTAGATCATGTTGATCACTCTATTGTTCGTTTTTCAGGTTTAGCGTGCATTTTTATTACACCTTTATTTTTCTTGGCTAGCCCAAAAAAATACCTGGAATGAGCACAAGCTGCTGCTGCATTACTGTGTAAAGAAGGAATCAGAGGAGTAATAACGTAGCCTAAATTTATCCGTCTCTTCCTCCCATCCTTGCCCACAGCATCATTGGGTCTCCATTAAAAGGACAAAAACTCTTCCTCTAACTGTGTTGCAGTGCCTTTCTCTGTTATGACTGTTTTTGTGTTTGTTTCAAAGCACATGCTGACTGCAGAGAGGATGGTGGGACCAATGAATAAATGAATGCCTGAGCTTCTGTGACTTTCCTAAAGCTTTGATGCTGAGAGCAGGTTCAGCGTAGACGCATGGACCGTTTGTTGGAACTTTGCATCGCTCGCTGGCTAGAAGGAAGTTTTAAATGGTAAAATTTAACCTTTTTACACCTGATTTGTTTTTTCATTAGTCCATTCTTTTACCCCATCACATGTAGCAGTGTGTATTGTTGGCATTCAGCGGGGAGAAAGAAAAATGATGAAAATGGTTATTTGCCCAAAGTTCACTGAGAAAAAGTGTTGTATTTTACAAATACTACTACCTGTGTGTTTCTTGTAACCTTCTGGGTAAATAATTTAAAATAAGTTATTGTGGATGTAAAAAAAAAAAAAAAATCCACACACCCCTGCCAAAATTGCAGGTTTTGTGTGATTTTTTTTTTTTTTTTTTTTTTTTTTTTTTTTAAAAAGTTACCAAGAGAAATCCTGTCGGAACTTACAGTATTCCACCTTGATTGCAAAATTGCAGTTTATACAAAGAAGTAGAAAATAAGTCAAACTGTTTAATGAAAAAATAAAACAAAAATCCTACAAAAACCTGGTGGTGGTAGTGTGCACGCCCTCTAAACCAGGGGTTCTCAGTCGGTCCTGGGGGCCCACTGTGGCTTCAGGTTTTTGTTCCAACCAGATTCATCATCTGTGACAACACCTGATGACACTGATATCAATTAATTCGCTGGTATTTTTGTTCTCTTATCCTACATTAAGAAAGCACCACAGCATGATATTTACATTTATAAGACATTTGGGAATATTTCCATTTTTGCTAGATTTAAATGCTTAACCGTCTTTTGTTGATTTTATTATATTTTGTCCTTTCCCTGTGCAGTTTGGTCCCTTCATTGTATCTTAATGACAACCAGCAGAGCAGACAGCCAGGCAAACACTGAATGATCAAAGGCTGCAGCTACTTTAATTGATTGTCATTAGTGGGTCTCACACTAAACAATTAGAACACCCAGCAAAAAATAGAATGAAAAGATGAAAATATTGTTAAAAGGAAAAAAAAATATTCCCATATAACTGCTTGGTACATTTTAATATATACACATTTTTTCCCAAAACGGAGAATCTGGTAAATAATAGTTCACTTAATTAGCCCAGGAGTCCAATTAAAAGTAGAAGCTGGCTGGAACATAAACCTGCAGCCACAGTGGGCCCCCAGGACCAACCTTGAGAACCCCCTGCTCTAAACTAATAACTTAGTTGAAGCATCTTTTTTTTATTTAATTTTTTTTTGCCCACTTCTCCTTGCACAAAAAAAAAAATCCAGATCTGTCAAATTACGAGGGCGTCTCCTGTGCACAGCTCTCTTCAGGTCTGGGCTCTACCTGGCCATTCCAGAACTTCAATCATCCCTTGATGAAGCCATTACTTTGTTGATTTTGATGTATCCTTTGGGTCATTGCCATGCTGGAAGGTGATGTTCATCTTCAGCTTCCTAGAAGATGCTTGAAGTTTTTGTGCCAAAAGAGACTGATACTTGGAGCTCTTCATGAGTCCATCCACCTTGACTAAAGACCCAGTTCGAGTAGAAGGAAAAACAAAACCCCAAAGCATTAGGCTGCCTCGACTTCACTGTGGCTATGGTATTCTTTTGATGATGTGCTGTGTTATTGTTGCACCAAGCATATATTTTGGCACTACGGCCAAATACTTCAACCTTGGTCTCTTTAGACCATAATACATTTTTTCACATGGCTGTGGGAGACTGGGTATACATTTTTGCCAAGGTTTAGCTAGACTTGGATGTTTTCTTTGTGAGAAAAGGCTTTCGTCTTGCTACCCTACCCCACAACCCAGATATATGAAGAATACAACTGATTGTTGTCACATGTAGGTAACAACCAGTACTTGCCAGGAAATCCTGCAGCACCTTTTATGTTGCTGTAGGCATCTTTTTGGCCCTCCTGACCAGTTTTCTCCTTGTCTTGGAGTCATGTCCTGATCTCGATACAGTCACTGTTATGCCATATTTTTGCCACTTGTTGATGGCTGGCTTCACTGGTGCTTCATGTAATGTCTAATGCTTTGGATACTTTCTTTGTATCCCTGCCCTGATTGATACCTTTCAATGATGATGTCCCATTCATGTTTTAAAAGCTCTTTGCACACCATAATAATAATAATAATAATTTTTTGCATTTATATAGCGCTTTTCTCACTACTCAAAGCGCTTAGCAATTGCAGGTTAAGGGTCTTGCTTAAGGGCCCAACAGAGCAGAGTCCATATTGGCATTTACGGGATTCGAACCGGCAACCTTCCGATTGCCAGTGCAGATCCCTAGCCTCAGACCATGGCTTTAGAAGTATGTTGCAACCAAGAGGATATCTGAATAATCCTACAGGAGCAGCTAAACTTTATCTGAGCTCAATCAGAGCCATTTTACTTGATGTCAGGTGTATATTAGTTACTGTTTGAGATGAGGCTTATTGTGATTGGTTGATTCTGAATGTAGCTACATTCTTGATTATTAAAGGGTCTGCACACTAATGACACCAGGGTTTTGGAGGATTTTTTTCCTTTTTTCACTAAACAGTTTCTTTGTATAGATTGCAATTTTGCAATAAGGTAGAATGAGTTCTGACAGGATTTATCATGGTTTCATTATTTTATTACACAATCTGTGAATTTGGCAGGAGTGTGCAGTAGACTTTTTATATCCATCGTATATGTAAATAAGTGTTCAGTTTGTTCTGATTCACCATGCTTTTGGTGTATATTTTGTTTGCATTAATTATCTTGAACAGTGACCCTAGCATGGTAGAATAGATAATTTTGTTATAGCTTATTAGTAAATTTAGGAATGAGACCAGTGCAGTATTTATCAAACGTCTCAGAGAAGCAATATGGTCCTCTCTATATATAAAAAAAAAAGAAAAATATCTGAAGAGTGATGCTAATATGGCCCTACGATTAGGAATGTGACTTAAAGCATTTTATCAAATTTCCTAATTTAGGAAACCACCCCTAACTTCACCAAGACTTGGGAGAGCTCGTGAGCAGTGCTAACTAGCTAGGAGCTGCCAGAAGATGGCGTTCAGGCAGATATCAGCACACACATTCCAGAAAAGGTGCAATATTTTGGAAACTCTCGACTACAATGAGTCCATCCATCCATTTTCCAACCCGCTGAATCCAAACACAGGGTCACGGGGGTCTGCTGGTGCCAATCCCAGCCAACACAGGGCACAAGGTAGGAAACAATCCTGGGCAGGGTGCCAACCCACCGCAGTACAATGAGTCTGTAACAATATATTGATGGAGTAATACACCGTACATAACAAATCTTGTACATCACATGATCAATCCATCTTCACAGAGGAGCCATGTGTTGTCAGCCAAACTGAAAGTGTTGGTAATGGTATGTTTTTGGCCACATGGAAAATGCAGCCTTGCGATACCAATGATTTTTGTATGTCACAACCAACCATTTTTAAAGTTTTGAGTGGCTTTACAGCACATGAGGTAATATGCAGATTCATACATTTCCCCACCACTCCATGCGAGTTAATATTAAAGCAAGCTGCATTCTTGAAAATTGGCCCACACATAAAGAATGTTGCCCCAAGTGTGGATGAGCAGGCATATGTGAATCGCAAGTGATATCACCGCATCCTCACACAGGGGGTCCCAGATGCAGTCTGTACTGTAGTAGCCAGCATATTAACCCTGAAAATAGGTGGGACTAGATAGGTGATTGACAGCCATAAGTCACACAGGTACACTGAGCTCTGCATTCCACGAGCAGCTGGAACATTTGCATTATATTTTACAAACCAGGAAAGGTCCAAGAAGGCAGGTGGAAACTCTTAACATGTTGGATACAGTAAATAGATCTTCACAGAGATGGAGATGGCATGTGACTCTGGGAGACAATTGTGAACACTGAAGGAGTGAACGTGGCTAGTTTCAGTATAATTGACTTTACGAGGTGTTTCCCATGTGCCGTAATGGCGAGAATGCTATTCTATTGAAAATACAGCCGGCTTAACTCTCATTTGGGGTGTGTGTTTGACTTGGTCTTTCCATCTCGGTGCTCATTAACTGCATTACTCTTGATGTTGCTGTGATCAAGTGGCGACATTTTCGTGCAGCTTAGCACAATTTCCTACCATGCCCAACTTGATGGCATCCTGACCTCACAGCTTCTTCTTTTTTTTCCCCTACTACTTAGAATACTAAAGTGAAGCATTAGCGTTAGTATCAGGAAACTACAAAACATCTAATTTGCAGAAAGGGTTGCCGTCCTTCTCAAACGTGGCCTCCTTCTCTTTGCAGGAAGTCAGTTCGTAACTACTTCTCATGCCCTACTCTAAGGTAAGACAAGTGTGGCTTTTAGTACAGTTCATGGGAGACACTCTGAGACGCTTGATAAATTTTGTCACCAGATTTTATACTGTTACAGCTGACTTGATATGTGACAAATTCCCAAAATATATTTTTGATTCTCCAGTACCAGTTTATTGCCAGCCAGTTTTCGTTAATCATCATGTGAGGTTATTTAAAATGTTTGCATTGTGCCAGGTCATCAGGGTTCTATCATATCAATCCTGTTGTGACACAGTTGTTAATGCTCTAGATTATATTGTGGAAGAAGAGAAGTAAATAAGTGGGGGAGAAAGTCAAATGTGCCATCTGCCTCCGTGAAAAGCACATTCTACTTGGAGGAAAATAATCAGTAGGAGCTGTGATGTCCAGCGCCCCTATGTGTTGGTTTCCTGACCTCATGGCATCCGGTAAAGCAATGAAGGCATTTTTATCGGTTTCGTTAACTCTAGCGTGAGTGCTCACAATTTAGTTGTAGTCTAGTACATTCATAGGTACCTTTGCATGCTTCTCTGTGAAACTCAAGCGGTTCTTACAAATGTGTTCTTCAGAATGCTGGTGTGGTATCTTTAAACTTGCCTTGCTAACCAAAGTTATTTTGTTTATACATTTGGAGGCCAATGTTTAAACCCACTTATGTGGGCTTATCCCTCACCTCATCATCTCATATTGAATCTCAGAAAGCACTCCCAGGGTCCCACCTTCCACGCTCCTGCTACCCACAGCTGGACAGTGCCGAGTTGTCTGGTGACAGATTCTGGGGGTGAGGCCCATTTTGTAGACTGCTTCATGCACTAGAGATGTAAGGAACTGTTCCAGCAGTTCTATCCACGTGTGTGTGTGTGTGTGTATGTGTGTGTTTTCAAATGTTTCTATCGGTCCTAGTTCAACATCATAGATCTTAATGAGAAACTATACATGCATTTGGAAAAAAATGTGTCAACACACGTATGCAGTGTACATCTGTAATATTGTAAATTTTTATCATGTATTGATTAGCCGTGCCTTTGAGAAGAGGTCAACATAGGCTTTGTTTTTTTTTTTTCCCTTTTGCAATAGAAAATATATCATCTAGGAATATACAACGTATTTCTGTCTTTTTTTTTTTGTGTCTCTTTGTATTTTCTGGTGAGTTAAGGCGTCCGGGAGAAGCCCAGTTCATTTCTTTACAAAAATTCTTTTACCTGTATTTCCACCAATTTCTTTGGTTTCTATTGTGTTCATCGAGGAGACTTGGGGCCCATTTATACTTCACGCTCATAACGCGTACGCGCCCGCATCATGGCTGCCACGTGTTCCCAGCGTTCATTTGATGCATCTTCAGAAATTAACGCGACGTGTGTGTGAGTTGCAGTACCAGCAAAAAGTCGGGGGGCGCAGTGTGCTAAAAGTTGAAATGTGACGTCACTGAGTCTCTGGTTAATATCTACATGTGACAGAAAGCTGCTTTGCGGTGTGCGCGCTTCGATGTTTGATGAATGGTTCAAAGTGGTGAACCAAAATGGCGACATACAGATGCATTCGTGGTGCTTTTATATTCAAGCGTCGCATATTCCCGATCGTAATGACACAAATATATTTTAAAAGTCTCGCATACCGTCATCTGTTCCGTCTTTTATTTTTTTTCTAGGGCTTCCTCCGGTACTGACAGCAGTGGCAAACAGCAATAGTTCGCCACACTGAGCACATTAAATGTATGATATTCCAACTCTCTGCACATTTAGAATCCTCAGATTTATACTTGATATCACTTTCTTGATGAAATGCATTGAAGTATGTATGTTACATTTTACAGATAAATCGGAAATTTAACTTAAATAATGAATACTGTTAATAATGACACACATGGGGGTGACACGGTGGCAGAGTGATAGTGCTGCTGTCTTGCAGGGAGTCACATCACTGATATTCCCTGCCTGGAGTTTACATGTTTTCCTGCTGGTGTTTCCTCAGTGTGCTCCTTTTTTCTTCCAAAGATATGCAGATTTGGTGCCGCTAAAATGACGCCAGCGTGTATGTGAGTGCTTGTATTCACCTTGCGATGAGCTGATGCCTCATCCAGGGATTGTTTCAGCCTCGTGCCCAATACTAGCTGAAATGGACAAATCCCTGGACTGATGGATTTAATCATCAAACATCCTTTTCAGAGATATTGCGGTAAGGTGTCATCGGAGTTTAATGGATGTTCCAGGCAATTCACAACACAGTGAAGCCGAACCTGTGCTTACCGTGATAATATCTCGCATTGCCACCTGTTGGATTCCTCCAGATTTATGTAAAGTACGCGCGCAAATATAAACAGTACAACGCTTGCATAGCAGGAGCATCCTCTGCAGCATGCGTTGCGTCGTGTGAAGTATAAATCCGGCCGTAAGGTGACAGACATCACTTGTGGGACCTTGTGGGTCAGTTGTAGTGTACCTGAGAGAGCACGCTACCAGCAGCAGATCAAGACCAGACTGCGTAGTAAGGTACTAAGAGGTGATGATCCTCAGGTCTAAGTGCTAAGAAGGTCAGTCCAAAGCTAAATCATCAGTGACCCTTGTTTCGGTTGTGTTTTTCTTCAACCTGCTCAGCTGGCTGCCTCATTGCCTGTTAACGGTGGAGTACCAGTAATTACAGCTTCACCTTCACTCATTTTACAGCATGCAGCTACACAATCCTCTTGATTTAAAGCAGGGGTGGGCAACGTCAGTTCTGGAGGACCAAAGTGGCTGCAGGTTTTCATTCCAGTCCCTTAATTAGAAAGCAGTCCTTGCTAATCTCGGGTCAGGTTAGGGAGCATGCACTGGTGCATGATGAAACAGCTCGGGATCCTGGTTGGCAACCCACCAGGTAGACACGCGGTCCAGTTCCTCCCTCTGGAAATTGCCATCTATTTCCCACAGCCAGGTGTTACGTGGCCTGGACCAGCCACTCGGGTCCTCGACAATGAGGGTCCTGTGAGCCGGCCCACTCTCTGGGAATTGCGCCACGTGGCCGTAGTGCTCCCTCACAATGTAGGTGATGTGCCTAATTGGGGACTCCATGAGCAAACCAGCAGTACCCAAGGATTCTCCGGAGAGACACAGAACTGAAGGAGTCCAGTGTTCGTCTCCGGTCACTGGATAGTGTCCTTGTCTAACAACCATATAGCAAGACCGGAAGCACCAGAGGTCTCATGCATAATGCTGTGCATAAAATTCACACTAAAACTTGGCATATGGACAAAAGTGGAAATGTGCGTACGCACAAAAAATTCCAGATGCAAAATCTGTGCATATGCCAACTACCACGTTCTTCCACTCCATAAATCTCGGTCAGCGTGAAGAGTAATGCTCGTGCATGCACCTGCCTCCCCACCCCGACGACTCCCAGAAATATGCAGATCAATATAAATAGCCCCTTATGTTTTGCGTTCTATGAAAAGACAATGGCAAAAGCACTGGGGGAAAAAGAAAAATTTCAGCAAATATCAAGAAGAGGCAAGGAAAAAAATTATATTTGTTGGTTTAAGCAGTGATATAAACAACAAAAGGAAGTTGATTGAGTGGCGGAGAAACTCAAAAGTTCAGAAAGTCGCACAGTGCCCAAAATAAATAAGTGGTCAGATATCAGTAGCCCACCGTCTGAGTGTCATATGGAAGCGTATTAGAGTACAGAGAAAAGAGATAAAACTGGGACACAGTGGAACAAAATGTCCAAATGTCAACTTTAATCTCGAAATTTCCACTTTTAATTACTTATTAAACTTGTTACAATGACAAAATAAACTATGTCACTGTCCTCTGTACAAAAACATTTTATAAATCTACATTTTTTTCTAATCACATGCACAGGGGCTCATCATTTAGAACTGCTAGGCAAAGCATAAGACAAGACGGATAAAGACTGCTGGGGAAACGCGCACTATTTTTCGTCTGTCAGAGTCCGCATGAAATTGTATCCTCTTTGCCTTGTTTGGAATTGTATTATTCACCTAAGTAGGGGTCTGTACATGAATAAAGGGTATAAAGCCTTGGAACATTGCCCAGCACACCTTTGAAACCGACAGACGGATGGGAGATAATGTCATCCGATTCAGAAAATCCTTCCAGTGCAGCAACGAAAATGGCAGACTCATGGCTTCCTTTGTCTGTTATACAGTGTAAATCATCATTAAAGGAAGCTAAGTTATTTCTCCTATGTCATTTCTTACCGCAGTATCACTTAAGGGAGGGGTATCGCCTTTTTATATTATATCTATATAGTTTCCAGATATGTAACACGCTGCAAATAAAAAACTCATTCCAACAATGGACCTAGTGCCCCCTGATGGATACAGTCATTAAAGTAGAATGTCATCAGCTTCATCTTAATATCGTTTAATTTAGTAGAGTCTCAAATCTCATCGTAATTAAAGTAGCACGTTAAATGCTTCGTATTCTATGTGTTCTTCTGTGTACTCTGATGTGAATCAGTACTGGCTTATTAAATGGGCTTTCTCTTCCGGCTAACAGGACCCACAGCACATTACATTCATGATATTACAGCTCTCTAAACAATTTAAATACTAAGATGTATACTTTATATTATTTTCATAATGATTGGAATTAAAGCATGTATTAAACATGGGGATGGGCGGCACGGTGGCGCAGTGGTAGTGTTGCTGCCTCGCAGTAAGGAGACCTGGGTTCACTTCCCGGGTCCTCCCTGCATGGAGTTTTCATGTTCTCCCCGTGTCTGCGTGGGTTTCCTCCTACAGTCCAAAGACATGCAGGTTAGGTGCATTAGCGATCCTAAATTGTCCCTAGTGTGTGCTTGGTGTGTATGTGTGTCCTGCGGTGGGCTGGCGCCCTGCCTGGGGATTTTGTTCCTGCCTTGCATCCTGTGTTGGCTGGGATTGGCTCCAGTGGGCCCCCCTGTGTTGGGATATAGCAGGTTCGACAATGACTGACTGACTGACTAAACATGGGGACACGATGGCACAGTGATAGTGATGAGCTGGCGCCCTGTCCAGAGATTGTTCATGCCTCTCGCAAGATGCTTGCTGGGCTGTGCGCTACCCTTGATAAAATAATTTATTGCAGCAGTACTCTCTCTTTCAAATGACTCAACCCCCAATTCCTGTCCTTCCATTTCTTTCTCAAAGTAACCAATCACCACACAGTCAGCTCTGTAATAGATGTCAAGCTATCTGTAAGCTTAGAACGCTGATTCTTCAAAACTTTTACGGAACATTAAAATATCTTCGTAATACATGTTTAATTATTCTATCCATCCAGGGTCACGCCAGCCCCAGCAAGCATACAGCCCGAGGCAGGAACAACAAGCTCGTCGCTTCCGCTGCACCACTGTGTCCTCACATGTTTAATTATTAACAATATACATTATTTAAATGAAGTTAAAAATGTATCTGTATAATTTAATAAACATACTTTACTGCATTTCATCTTAAAAATGATATCAAGAGCTCCAAGAAGATAGTGCTTGGAAATCTAAATCGACTTAGAAGCTAGACATTATCATCTGTAAATATGCGCTTTATAAAGTGGCTCAGGTTGTTCAATATTACAACTGTAGTGGAAGTTTACAGTGAGGTGATTGTACTTATAAGTACAAAAAGAGAGCTTGATTGACTAATTGAGTGCGTTTAGAGCTCTTGGGATGAAACTGTTTCTAAACCGTGAAGTCCGTACAGGAAAGTATTTGTTGTATGAGAGCAGTTCAAATAGACAGTGCGCATGGCTGAGGCAGCGTGTGCTTGATGCTGTATACCGATAATCATCTTTCCAATCAGCTACTGTAGAGCTGTGATTCCACACTCCGACACAGTGGGTTAAATACTCTGAGTGGTGCACTGAGAGTGACAACACTAAAGTTGGCTGTAGTATTTGGAATAGTTTGGATATTCTGTGCACCATTAGATAGATAGATAGATAGATACTTTATTAATCCCAATGGGCATTATATGGTTATGGGTTGATTACAATCAGATGCCTTAAACTAATAAACGGTATGCGGTTAATTGCAGTGTATTTAATAAAGCTGCATCAGGAATGTGAATCTAAAAAATAAAGGGAAACCACACAGGAGCAAAAGCACTGCTTTGACGCTGGGTGCCACCAGTTCACAAAACCAAGCAGACAACTTGCGTACGCACGGGATTGAACTGGTGTGAAAATGTGCGTGGCTTTATGGCAATTTTGTGTTTATATATCGCGAGGTGAGCATGGAAACAAGCATACGTAACATTTTTGTGCGTATGCACCTTTTATACAGTACATGAGGCACTGGGACTCTAAAGACTAGGACCTTCATCCTTTTACAATGATATCAGGGACAGCACAAACCCCTTTCCCATGCTCTCCCAATCCGTCTACTGACTTCATAGGAAGAGTCATGAATGTCACTGCTGAGGTAAGTAAACATTTCAACGAGGTCGACACTCTCTCCTCAGACAGACACACTGCTGATGACTGTGCCCAAGATGCTTTTATCCAGGACACTTGCTGTCTGTCGCAGAGATTATTTAATTTGATGGATTGTTAGTTTGCAATGTTAGGTTCTTGTATCGTAGATTTTTTTTCCTTTCCAAGGATATCATCCAAATTATCTGCAGCCTAAAACCATTTTCAGTTTGTCACTTTTTTTTTTTATTGTTAAACCAAATAGTGCATGATGAAGCCACACAGATGTAAATGGAAGCGAGTCAGATGGAGAACTGATGGCTCCTTTTGTCATTTGCATCTTGCTAATAAGGAACCATTAAAACAGCAACTGCAGCAGATTAAGAATGACATATAAGCAGTTAAGGGTGGGGAACGTTAATAAGCGAGACCACTAAAGTGAAACATCAAAATGTCACTTGAGCAATAATTGACTTCTCATTAAGAAGCTGGGTTGGAACAAAAACCCTGCAGCCGCTGTGGCCCTCCAGGACCGACGCTGCCTACCATTGATTTAAAGGGACATATCTCCATTTAAACTTAATGAAAAAATGGCAGCCGTTAATCTACGTCAGATCGAAATGAGTGTTGGTGTCATTATTCTAAACATTATTCGCTTTGAGCATATGAAAAGGCTTAAAAATCTATTGGTACCTTATAGAAAGGAATGACATAGAGAGTTACACGTCAGTAGAATTGTATCTGAAGCATAATCGTCTCTCAGCATGTCTTTTCCCAATTATGTGGACAATATATTAATAGAAGACTTGGTATGCGTCGTTCATTATGCGCCCTGCTTTTCCTGATAGCTGAATTAATCAATTAGTTACCAATACCTATGAAAACTCCTGGGGCCTCATGTATAACACCGTGCGTAGAACTCACACTATAACATGACGTAAGCACAAAAGCGGGATTGTGCGTACGCACAGAAAAATCCAGATGCAGGAATCTGTGCGCACGCATACTTTCACATTCTTCCACTAGATAAATCCCGATTTGCGTGAAAAGTAATGCACGTGCACGCGCCTTCTGTCCCGCCCCAACTCCTCCCAGAATTACGCCTCTTTGAATATGCAAATCAATATAAATAGCCTTCTGTGAAAAGACAATGGGAAAAGCACAGGGGAAAATATAAGAATTTCAGCGAATACCAAGTGGAGGCAAAGGAAAAATGTACTATTTGTTGGTTTAAACAGTGGTATAATCAACAAAAGAAAGATGATCGAGTGACAGAGTGTCGGAAAAACTCGAAAGATCAAATTCACAAAGTCGCACAGTGCCCGAAATAAAAAAGAAATCACATATCAAAGTCGCTGTGAAAAGGCAAGTCGTAGCCCACCGTCTGAGTGTCATATGAAAGCGTATTAGGGTACAAACAAAAAACATAGGCACACAGTGGGGAAAAAAGCACGAAATGTCAACTTTAATCTCGAAATTTCCACTTTAATCATGTAGTTTATTTTGCCATTAAAGTAGAACATCATAAACTTCATCTTAAAATCGTTTATTTTACTAGTTTCTCAAGTAGCATGTTAAATGCTTTTTTCTGTGTTCGATCTTCTATGTGCTCTATGTGTGTGAATCACTACGTGCTTCCGTTCTTTCTCTTTCTCCGACAGGACACAGAATGCATTACATTCGAGATGTTACAGCTCTCTGAATAATTAAAATACTGAGATGTATACGTGATATCATTTTCATGATGATAGGAATGAAAGCATGTTATTAAACATGGGAACACGGTGGCACAGTGATTGTTCATATCTCACGCAAGAGGCTTGCTGCGCCATGTGCGACCTTCGATGAAATAATTTATTACAGAAGTACTGTCTCTTTCAAACGTACTAACCTCCAATTCCTGTCCATACTTTTCTTTCTCCAATCGCCACACAATCAGCTCAGTAATAGACGTTAAGCCATTTGTAAGCTTAGAACGCCGATTCTTCAAAACTTTTAAGGAACATTGAAATATCTCCGTAGTACATGTTTAATTATTCTACAGTATTCGTCTATCCTTCCAGTGTCGCGTCAGCACCAGCAAGAATACAGCGCAAGGCAGGAGCTATCCTTGAACCAGCTATACGCTGCGGCACCGTGTCCTCACATGTTTAATTATTAACAATACAGATTATTTAAATGAAGTTAAAGTTTTATCTGTATACTATAAGCAACATATTTTGCTGCATTTCATCTTAAAAATGATATTGTCATCATACACGCTTTATAAAGTAGCGCAGGTTGTGCAATATTATAACTGTAGTGTAAGTTTACAGTGAGGTGATTGTACTTATAAGTACAAACAGTTCTACAAGGAGCACTTGATGGACTGATTGAGTGCGTTTATAGTTCTTGGGATGAAACTGTTTCTGAAACGCGAGGTCCGTACAGGAAAGGCTTTGACGCTTTTTGCCGTGGTTGAGGTAGTGTGTACTTGAAACTATATACCGATAATTCTCTTTCCGATCATCTGCTGCTGTGATTCACACTCAGATACAGTGATATAAATACTCCGAGTGGTGCAGTGAGAGTAATATGGAAAAAGATGATCCGCAGTGGCAACCCTTAACGGGAACAGCAAAAAGAAGAACAAGATGCAGTGAGCGTAACAACGCTAAAGCAGTTCTGGTATTTGGAATACTATGGCTATTCCCTGGCCCATTATATTGCAGCAGGTTAATTACAATCAGATGCAGTACACTAATAAACAATATGCAGTTAATTTCAGTGTATTTATAAAGCCACGTCAGGAATGTGGAGCTAAGAAAGAAAGGATGAGCACACAGGAACAGTAGTTTGACCATTCTGTGAACCATTATATTGTTACAGGTTAATTACAATCAGATGCATTAAATTTATGAACGATATGCGGTTAATTTCAGTGTATTTGACAAAGCCGCCGCCGTGGATGTGGATCTAAGAAAAAGTAACCACACAGGAACAGTAGCACTGCTTTGACACTGGGTGCCGCCAGTCTGCAAAACCGAGCGGAGAAATTGCGTACGCCAAGGTATGAGTTACATTTACATTTACATTTACATCATTTAGCAGACGCTCTTATCCAGAGCGACTTACAACAGTGTTTGTTAGTTTTTTTTTTTTTTTTTGCATACCCCTTGGGGTCAGAGCGCAGGGTCAACCATTGTACAGCGCCCCCTGGAGCAATTACAGGTTAAGGGCCTTGCTCAAGGGCCCAGCAGAGTAGGATCTCTTTTGGCACTGACGGGGATTCGAACCGGCAACCTTCGGGATACCAGCGCAGATCCTTAGCCTCAGAGCCACCACTCCGCCTACAGTTACCGTGGAAATGTGTGTGGCTTTACGGCAAGTTTAGGTTTTATACATCGCGATTTGAGCGTGGAAAGGTTCGTACGCAACATTTCTGTGCGTACGCACCGTTTATACATGAGGCCCCTGGTCAGAGGTGGGACGGTATTCATAAAGAATCTCTCGTCACATCACAAACTCAATAACGCACACATTGTGAGAGATCTCGTATCAGATCGGGAGAGCGAACAATTAATTTGTGGTTGGGTTGTCTTATTTTTTTACATTATTTATCTTTTTCCTGAGTTCCTGTAACTAAGCATTTCACTAAGTTGCATAATGTGTATAATTATACTGTATGTGCCAAATTTTAATTTGCTTTGATGCCTCTACAGCTCTTCAGAGGAATACAGCATGGAACAATTTGGCATCATCTTTCAATGTACACTTTCCAAACCGACGGTTGAGCGATTTTCTTAATTAAGGGCAACTCTGTTTTTTCTTTACTGAAGGTTGGTGGGTAAATGTATGTTGATCTGTATTTTTCTATTTTCTTCTATTTCACAATTTAAATAATCTCTTGCCTTTTTATATGGTATTGAAATGAATAGATTTGATTCAGTGTCACAGACCGGGCTCATCTGAGGTATGTACTAACAACCCCAATATGATACCAAGATAGGTGTGGATTAGCAGATAATTTGGAATCCGTTAAATCATTACAGAAGGACTTGTATAGCAGACAGGCTTGGGCAGATTTGTGGACAATGAAATTTAATGTCAGTAAATGTAAAGAGGTAAACATAGGAAGTAAAAATGTTAGGTTTGAATACACAATGGGCGGTCGGAAAATTGAGTGTCCACCTTATGAGAAGGATTTAGGATTCATAGTACACTCTTAAGCTATCGACTTCCAGACAGTGTTCAGAAGCCATTAAGAAGGCTAACAGAATGTCAGGTTATATAGCGCCTTGATGTGTGCAGTACAAGTCACAGGAGGTTCTGCTCGGGCTTTATAACACACTGGTGAGGCCTCATCTGGAGTCCTGTGTGCAGTTTTGGTCTTCAGGCTACAAAAAGGACATAGCAGCACTAGAAAAGATCCAGAGAGAAGCAACTAGGCTGATTCAGGGCTACAGGGGATGAGTTATGAGGAAAGATTAAAAGAGCTGAGCCTTTACAGTTTAAGCAAAAGGAGATTAAGAGGAGATCTGACTGAAGTGTTTAAAATGATGCAGAGAATTAGTTCAGTTTTCATCAAGAAAACGGAGACACAGTTGGAAACTTAAGGGTAAATGTCACGCAAACATTAGGAAGTTTTTCTTTACATAAAGAATGATAGACACTGGAATAAGAGACCAAGTAGTGTGGTAGACAGTAAGACTTCAGGGACTTTCAAAACTCGACTTGATGTTTTTTTTGGAAGAAATAAATGGATAAGACTGGCGAGCTTCGTTGGGCTGAATGGCCTGTTCTCGTCCAGAGTGTTCTAATGTTCTAACCCGGGTCGAGTTGGGGGGATTGGTGCTCCCGATGTCTTCTTCAGCAGTACCGAGGAGACTCCCCGCCCCTTCCGGTCCCCCACCTATAAATCCCCAATATTTCGCATCACTCTTTGAAAAGAGCACACCACAGGGTGGAACTCCCACCTGGTGACTGACGAGAAACCCTTTACAAGGCCTGACGGCTCCTTTGCTTGATTTTCAGACAGTTGTGTGCCCACTTTTGTTTCATTTCATTTGTTTAAACTGGAGATGAGCGGGTTTTACACCCCAACATTTCTCCATGAGACTTGATGTTTTTCACTCAGCCACAATCATGCTATACTTGAGTACAATTATACAGGGGTAAATCAATTATGTTGTAACCAACAATGGGTAGGACCGGATGCAATTTCAGCATCTCTGCAGTGGCTTATGGGTAGTTTGGCTTCAACTTGACTAACGGCAGAGCGTTGCTCGTATTCAAAGTCAAATGAACATGGAATTTCCACTGCTGAATTGGACCGTTGTTAAACAAATAGAGAGATTTCTTTGGGCAGAGGGAGTGAAACGTCCTGAAATTCCCTAAAGGAATGGTTGGTTTGTGCAGATCAGCAAACTCTTTGGGTACCCACCTTGTGCAAACCTTATGGTACTCCAAGTCATCACGCCCTCTGGCATGTGCAGATCCAGAGCTGATATCCAAATGTGCAACAACAGGAACGACCTAATCCGTCCATGTTGATGTGAGCCTGTGTGCACAATGTTGATGGTCGACCAGTCGGATCTTCATTGCTTTCACTTGTTATTCCCACTTTAAATCTTTCTACCCATTCATAAACTTGTTATTGAGTCCTGCAGTTTGCACTTCCATACTGAACCGACATCTTTAGGTGAATTTCCACAGGTTTCAGTCTTGCCCAAAGAGATCTCACAATGACGTGTAGTTCAACAACTGTGCAATCCCATAGAGGAGCGACCTTGGCTTCAACTAGACTAACGGCAGAGTGCTGTGCTGTGCGTGTTCAAACTACCCATGAGCCATCATGGACGTGAGAGCTATTTGCTAGTTATTTAAGTTATATTAAATGTTTACCTATAAATTAGTGCATAACATACAGTGCATCCAGAAAGTATTCACAGCGCATCACTGTTTCCACATTTTGTTGTTACAGCCTTATTCCAAAATGGATTAAATTCATTTTTTTCCTCAGAATTCTACACACAACACCCCATAATGACAACGTGAAAAAAGTTTACTTGAGGTTTTTGCAAATTTATTAAAAATAAAAAAACTGAGAAATCCCATGTACATAAGTATTCACAGCCTTTGCCATGAAGCTCAAATTGAGCTGAGGTGCATCCTGTTTCCCCTGATCATCCTTGAGATGTTTCTGCAGCTTCATTGGAGTCCACCTGTGGTAAATTCAGTTGACTGGACATGATTTGGAAAGGCACACACCTGTCTATATAAGGTCCCACAGTTGACAGTTCATGTCAGAGCACAAACCAAGCATGAAGTCCAAGGAATTGTCTGTAGACCTCCAAGACAGGATTGTCTCGTGGCACAAATCTGGGGAAGGTTACAGAAAAATGTCTGCTGCTTTAAAGGTCCCAATGAGCACAGTGGCCTCCATCATCCATAAGTGGAAGAAGTTCGAAACCACCAGGACTCTTCCTAGAGCTGGCCGGCCATCTAAACTGAGTGATCGGGGGAGAAGTGCCTTAGTCAGGGAGGTGACCAAGAACCCGATGGTCACTCTGTCAGAGCTCCAGAGGTCTTCTGTGGAAAGTGGAGAACCTTCCAGAAGGATAACCATCTCTGCAGCAATCCACCAATCAGGCCTGTATGGTAGAGTGGCCAGACGGAAGCCACTCCTTAGTAAAAGGCACATGGCAGCCCACCTGGAGTTTGCCAAAAGGCACCTGAAGGACTCTCAGACCATGAGAAAGAAAATTCTCTGGTCTGATGAAACAAAGATTGAACTCTTTGGTGTGAATGCCAGGCATCATGTTTGGAGGAAACCAGGCACCGCTCATCACCAGGCCAATACCATCCCTACAGTGAAGCATGGTGGTGGCAGCATCATGCTGTGGGGATGTTTTTCAGCATCAGGGACTGGGAGACTAGTCAGGATAAAGGGAAAGATGACTGCAGCAATGTACAGAGACATCCTGGATGAAAACCTGCTCCAGAAACTGGGGCAACGGTTCATCTTTCAGCAGGACAACGACCCTAAGCACACAGCCAAGATATCAAAGGAGTGGCTTCAGGACAACTCTGTGAATGTCCTTGAGTGGCCCAGCCAGAGCCCAGACTTGAATCTGATTGAACATCTCTGGAGAGATCTTAAAATGGCTGTGCACCGACGCTTCCCATCCAACCTGATGGAGCTTGAGAGGTGCTGCAAAGAGGAATGGGCCAAACTGGCCAAGGATAGGTGTGCCAAGATTGTGGCATCGTATTCAAAAAGACTTGAGGCTGGAATTGCTGCCAAAGGTGCATCGACAAAGTATTGAGCAAAGGCTGTGAATACTTATGGACATGGGATTTCTCAGTTTTTTTATTTTTAATAAATTTGCAAAAACCTGAAGTAAACTTTTTTCACGTTGTCATTATGGGGTGTTGTGTGTAGAATTCTGAGGAAAAAAATGAATTTAATCCATTTTGGAATAAGGCTGTAACATAACAAAAGGTGGAAACAGTGATGCACTGGGAATACTTTCCGGAGGCACTGTATCACATTTGCATATTTTATTATACCTACTTAACTTTTATCGACATTTATCTAACTCTATATTTATTTTTCTAGTATCAGAATGTAGTTTAAGTTAATTTGTTTTGGTTTCAATAGATGTATTTTTCATATTTTCGATTCTTGTTTTCTTTTTTTCACATCTTCGCGCCCCCCCTTTTTGTTACTTCGTGCCCCCCTAGGGGGGCCCGTCCCACAGTTTGAGAACCACTGTGTTACAGTTTGGTGCGCTGTTGCAGAATTTGGCATTGTAGTTCCTTACTTTTTTGAGGAGGTGGGAGCAACGGTCACCGTCACTTCAGAACGTTACATTGAAATGCTAGAGAACTTGTTGAGACCCCAACTGGAAGAAATGGATGCGTTGGATGCCCGGTGTCAACAGGATGGAGCGACAGCTCACACGGCCTGCACGGAGATCCATGCAAGTTTGGCAGGAGATGTTTCCGGGGAAGCTGATCTCCCTACGAGGCGATATCGGGAGGTCTTCACGTTTGCCTGATCTCACTCCGTGCGATTTCTATCTCAAGTTGAAGGTCTACACACACCGACCTCAAAACCTTGAAGCTCTCATGGACGATATTCACCACAAAATTGCTGATATTCCCCTTGAAATGGCTGAACAAGTCATGCGAGCGTTCAGAAATTGTCTCGGAAGAGTGTATCGCTAATGATGGCCACCACCTTGAAGACATCATTTTTAAAACATAGTGAAATCAATCCATTTTGTATGCCCTTTTTTGTGTCGTAATTAAATTTATTTTAGCTTGTAGTGTTTTTGTAGAATAAATGTTGGCAATGTGCTACTCCTCCTTTTTGGCTCACCCTGTATTTATATAACGTGCATATTGTTGGGGTCCACACCTTGAGCAAAAGCTTTTATATATTTTTATATACTAGAGGGCTTCACTCATTCACCCTCCCCCTCCCCACTACGCACCAGCCACTTAGCGTCCCTGCCACTCGCATGGTGAAGAGGGGGGCTGAACGCACCCCATGTAGATGCGGTCGCTCCTCCGACACCCCCTCTTAAACGGTGGTACAATGGGAAACAGATAGTTTTTTATTTTTTTTTATTTTTTTACTCCTCTTTGCTCGATCAGCTGCTGGCTTACTGCTGCCACCGTGCCGCGTGATCTCCATCTCACGTGGCACAATTCTGTCATATCACCCATGTCCATATATTCGATCTCTTTTTCCACTTTTACCTTTTCATCAATATCGCATTGAATTTTGATTCCGTGTTTTGAATTACATCGTGACAAGACAACATGTAACTGCCCGTGAGTGAATATCGTTTCTTTCTCTCAACAAGAAATGTGTCTGACATAACCGCTTCAGCGACAGACTGCTGTCAATGTCCTGCTCCACTGACAGACTGAGGAGATCATTCCTCCACCACACTATGCGACTCTTCAATTCCACCCTGGGGGGTAAACGTTAACATTATACAAAGATACTGTCTGTTTTTACCTGCATTATTATCAATCTTTAATTTAATATTGTTTTTTGTATCAGTAAGGTGCTGCTGGAGTATGTGAATTTCCACTTGGGATTAATAAAGTATCTATCTATCTATCTATCTATCTATCTATCTATCTATCTATCTATCTATCTATCTATCTATCTATCTATCTATCTATCTATTATATAGTGCCTTTCACATCTATCTATCTATCTATCTATCTATCTATCTATCTATCTATCTATCTATCTATCTATCTATCTATCTATCTATCTATCATATAGTGTCTTTCACATCTATCTATCTATCTATCTATCTATCTATCTATCTATCTATCTATCTATCTATCTATCTATCTATTATATAGTGCCTTTCACATCTATCTATCTATCTATCTATCTATCTATCTATCTATCTATCTATCTATCTATCTATCTATCTATCTATCTATCTATCTATCTATTATATAGTGTCTTTCACATCTATCTATCTATCTATCTATCTATCTATCTATCTATCTATCTATCTATCTATCTATCTATCTATCTATCTATCTATCTATCTATCTATCTATCACCAAGTAGGACATTTCCAAATCACTTTGCATAAGCTCTTGTCTTGTGGAGCTTTCGGCCCCGGGTGTGGTAACATTGTTTGGCATGAAGTCTCGTCTCGCGGGACGTGAAAGTGTCTCTGAGATAATCACGTCTCATCTCCTTCCAATTTCCTTCCAAGATTTTTTTTTTATAATAGAGAGAAATATACACACACATGTATATAGGTGGCAGCCCAAAAACCCCCCCTCGCCCCCCGCTGGGTTGCTGTACCTTAGACTCCCCTAAGGCTCCATGGAAGTTGGAGTTGGGCACAGCCCTGTTGGGTTCTGTGGGCACCGCCAGACACTCCCTGGGTAATACCCTGAATAAGCTCTTCTCTCCCACCCCCAGTCCTTCCACAATATATACAGTCATATGAAAAAGTTTGGGAGCCCCTCTTAATTCTTTGGATTTTTGTTTCTCGTTGGCTGAGCTTTCAAAGTAGCAACTTCCTTTTAATATCTGACATGCCTTATGGAAACAGTAGGATTTCAGCAGTGACATTAAGTTTATTGGATTAACAGAAAATATGCAATATGCATCATAAGAAAATTAGACAGGTGCATAAATGTGGGCACCCCAACAGAGATATGACATCAATACTTAGTTGAGCCTCCTTTTGTAAATCTAACAGCCTCTAGACGCTGTCCTCCTATAGCCTATGATGAGTGTCTGATTCTGGATGGAGGTATTGTTCACCATTCTTCATATAAAATCTCTCCAGTTCAGTTCAATTTGATGGACAGCCTGCTTCAAATCATCCCATAGATTTTCGATGAAATTCAAGTCGGGACTGTGACGGCCATTCCAGAACATTGTACTTCTCCCTCTGCATGAATGCCTTTGTAGATTTCCAACTGTGTTTTGGGTCATTGTCTTGTTGGAATATCCAACCCCTGCGTAACTTCAACTTTGTGACTGATGCTTGAACATTATCCTGAAGAATTTGTTGTTATTAGATTGAATTCATCCAACCCTTGACTTTAACAAGGGTCCCAGTCCCTGAACTAGCCACACAGCCCCACAGCATGATGGAACCTCCACCAAATTGGACAGTAGGCAGCAGGTGTTTTTCTTGGAATGCGGTGTTCTTCTTCCGCCATGCAAAGCACTTTTTGTTAGGACCAAATAACTCCATTTTTGTCTCATCAATCCAAAGCACTTTGTTCCAAAATGAATCTGGCTTGTCTAAATGAGCATTGGCATACAACAAGCGACTCTGTTTGTGGCGTGAGTGCAGAAAGGGCTTCTTTCTCATCACTCTGCCATACAGATGTTCTTTGTGCAGATTGTGCTGAATTGTAGAACGATGTCCAGATACACCATCTGCAGCAAGATGTTCTCGCAGGTCTTTGGAGGTGATCTGTGGGTTGTCTGTAACCATTCTCACAATCCTGCTCATATACCGCTCCTGTATTTTTCTTGGCCTGACAGACCTGCTGGGTGTAACAGCAACTGTGCCTGTGGCCTTCCATTTCCTGATTCCATTCCTTACAGTTACAGAAACTGACAGTTGAAACCTCTGAGATGGCTTTTTGTTGCCTTCCCCTAACCCGGGAGACTCAACAATCTTTGTTTTCAGATCTTTGGAGAGTTGCTTTGAGGATCCCATGCTGTCACTCTTCAGAGGAGAGTCAAAGGGAAGGAAGCACAATTTGTAATTGACCACCTTAAATCCCTTTATATCTCATGATGGGACACAGCTGTCTGTGAAGTTCAAGGCTTAATGAGCTCATCACACCAAGTAATCAGCATTGAGCAGTGACAGGCATTCAAATCAGCACAATGACAAGGGGACCCACATTTGTGCACCGCCAGTTTTTCACATTTGATTTCATTTCATACAACTAAATACTGCGTCACTAAAAATCTTTGTTCGGAAAACACCGCAGTACTCAGATGTTCCTAGGAAATGAAAGATAGACCACTGTTATCTTTTATGTTGAAAGGAGAGTCAATTATTATGCAGGCTGAGAGGGGGTCCCACACTTTTTCATATGACTGTATAAAGCGAAGAATCCACTTTTTTTTTTCTCTTGAAAAAGAACAAAAGGCCAAGCCCACTTCACACTTAAAAGTTTTTTTTTCTTTTCATTTTTAATGTATTTTTTTTTCTTGGCAGATTTTACAAAAATATGACAAAATAAATGAAAATAAATAATTAATCCCTTTTATTCCTTGGAAAAAAAAAAGCCAGTAAAAGTAGATTTTTTTCTTTTCTTTGTACAGTAGAACACTGGAAGAACGTCGGATGAAGACACAGAAAGCTTCATGAAAAGTAAAAACAAAAAGATCCCACCGAACGCCAGCCTTCCAAAGTGACACCTCCGCAGTCTTTGCAACCCCCCCGTTTTGAGGGTGCAGTCCACAGTTTTCTTGTGTTAATATGCTTCAGCGTCAACAAGTTGAAGACCCGGTGGGCTTGTGTTTCTTTGCCCAGATGCCAAGCTGTGTGTCCACATTTTTTTTTCAGTATTGCATAAGCAGCAGAGCTGTTTGGAGGGAGAGCTTGTGACGAGGACGAGACGGGACGGCAGGCTGTTCTTGTTGGTTTGGTTTTTTTTTTCTCAAATGGGTGGCTTTTATTCTGTAATGCTAGCAGTTGCCCAGAAACAATCATTTGCAAGGTAATGCGACCATTACAATGCCCGCCAAAATGAATCTGCCGGTCATTAATATCAGCTGTGTCTGGAAGTGTTAGAAGTTTGGAGGAGACTGACGGCCTTACTCTACGTTCGTGGAGAACCATTTGTGGATGATGGGGTCAGCGTGGTGTGGCCGTCCTTTTAGCTTGGAGGCAAAGACCCTTTCAAATGGCTGAGTCCGTGTGATCACTTGAAGCTCCTGCTACTGCAAAACGTGCTGCTTAGGTGAGTGGGGGTCGCTAAATTCACCCATGGGGTTGGGGGTGTTTTTAGGGGGGATATTGGGGGATTTGTGGGTGTCTTTTTTTTGAGGGATATGGAGGTGTGTGTGTGCTTTTAGGGGGTTATGGGGGGTTTGTGTGTGTTTTTTTGGAGGGGTTATTGGGGGTATATGTGTATTTGTGTTTTTTTGGGGGTTTTGGGGTGTGCATGTTTTTTGGGGGGTTATTGGGGGTTTGTGTGTATGTGTGTTTTTTTGGGGGGTTATTGGGATTGTGTGTGTGCTTTTAGGGGGTTATGGGGGTTTGTGTGTGCATGTTTTTTAGGGGTGTTATTGGGGGCGTTTGTGAGTGTGTGTGTTTTTTGGGGGGTTATTGGGGGTTTGTGTGTGTTTTTTTGGGGGGGTTATGGGGGGTTTATGTGTATTTGTGTTTTTTTGGGGTTTTGGGATGTGCATGTTTTTTGGGGGGTTATTGGGGGGTTTGTGTGTATTTGTGGTTTTTTTGGGGGTTTGTGTGTGCATGTTTTTTAGGGGTGTTATTGGGGGCGTTTGTGGGTGTGTGTGTGTCTTTTTGTCTTTTTTGGGGGGGTTATGGAGGGGTGTGTGTGTCTTTTTTGGGGGGTGTGTATGTGTGGGTTTTTTAGGGTGGTTATTGGGGGGTTTGTGTGTGGGTGTGTTTGCCCTGTCCATGTGTTGTTCCTGAATTGACCCTATGCTTGCTTGCTGGGATCGGCTGCAGCCCCCCGTGACCATGTTAAGATATGGTATACGAAATACTTAACATTAAAAAGAAAAACTGAGCACTTTGACAGACTCCGGGGTTAGACAATGTTAAGGCCCTGCCACATTATGACCCTCCAAAGGTCAGGAGAAAAGACCCTTCATCATCATCATCATCATCATCATCATTACACCATTTTCAGTTACAGACTTCCATCCATCCATTTTCCAACCCGCTGAATCCGAACACAGGGTCACGGGGGTCTGCTGGAGCCAATCCCAGCCAACACAGGGCACAAGGCAGGAACTAATCCCGGGCAGGGTGCCAACCCACCGCAGGACACACACAAACACACCCACACACCAAGCACACACTAGGGCCAATTTAGAATCACCAATCCACCTAACCTGCATGTCTTTGGACTGTGGGAGGAAACCGGAGCGCCTGGAGGAAACCCACGCAGACACGGGGAGAACATGCAAACTCCACGCAGGGTGGACCCGGGAAGTGAACCCTGGTCCCCAGGTCTCCCAACTGCGAGTCAGCAGCGCTACCCACTGTGCCACCGTGCCGCCCCCAGTTACAGACTTCATTTATATAATCTTAGTAAGCCAGAGGTGGCCGTGGTGCACTAGCCGTCACTGCCAGTCTGCCCAGTGACCCTCACCCTGACGTATTCAGTCTTTGGTCGCGTGAGGATGCTTGTATAAGTGTGAGAGCTGACCACCGATGAGCACCCGCCCATATAATGAAGCTACGAGGAAAAAGCAGCGCAGGTGTTATGGACGTCACAAATGGAAGCAGCACAGCTCCTGTTGGGCAGAATGCCAATGGCTGTCAGGAAAAGGGGCAAGCATGTAATACTCGGGGAAATGTGAAGGTAGTCAGATAATTTAATCATCTTCTGGTGTCATCGTCACCAGGCATGGGGGGGCTGTTCCAGCCAGGATGGTCCAAGGCTCCTCACCCAACCAGTTTGACAGAAGGACAGGGGGAGGCCAGTCGGGTGGATTATTTGCTCCCCCGATGCAGTTAGTGGCTGTTCTTCTGGGTGATGGTGCCTGCATGGATACTCGCAGGGCATGCTAGGAATTGCAGTCCCACTAGGCCAGGGGTGGGCAGCGTCGGTCCTAGAAATGTCTATGATGAACAAAGGTATTTATTTAATAATATTTTAGTTAAAATCAAATATTTAAGTATAGAGAAGGCCAGAAGGAGTTGCATTGCGTCTTTCTGGACCTGGAGAAAGCATATGACAGGGTGCCTCGAGAGGAGTTCTGGTATTGTATGAGGAAGTCGGGAGTGGCAGAGAAGTACGTAAGAGTGCTACAGGATATGTACGAGGGAAGTGTGACTGGTGAGGTCTGCGGTAGGAGTGACGAAGGGGGGATTACATCAGGGGTCATCTCTGAGCTTATTTGTAATGGTGATGGACAGGTTGACAGACGAGATTAGACAGGAGAACCCGTGGACTGTGATGTTCGCTGATGACATTGTGATCTGTAGCGATAGTAGGGAGCAGGTTGAGGAGACCCTGGAGAGGTGGAGATCTGCTCTGGAGAGGAGAGGAATGAAGGTCAGTAGGAACAAGACAGAATACATGTGTGTGAATGAGAGGGAGGTCAGAGGAATGGTGAGGATGAAGAGAGTAGAGTTGGCGAAGGTGGATGAGTTTAAATACTTGGGATCAACAGTACAGAGTAATGGGGATTGTGGAAGAGAGGAGAAAAAGAGTGCAGGCAAAGTGGAGTGGGTGGAGAAGACTGTCAGGAGTGATTTGTGACAGCAAGAGTGAAAGGGAAGGTCTACAGGACGGTAGTGAGACCAGCTATGTTATATGGGCTGGAGACGGTGGCACTGACGAGAAAGCAGGAGACAGAGCTGGAGGAGGCAGAGTTAAAGATGCTAAGATTTGTACTGTGTGTGACGAGGATGGACAGGATTAGAAATGAGGACATTAGAGGGTCAGCTCAAGTTGGACGGTTGAGAGACAAAATCAGAGAGGCGAGATTGCATTGGCTTGGACATGTGCATAGGAGAGATGCTGGGTATATTGGGAGAAGGGTGCTAAGGATAGAGCTGACAGGTAAGGGGAAGAGAGGAAGGCCTAAAGATAAAGAGAGTATGAATATGTTTTGTTACTTTGCAATTTTGAGTTGCATTCTTTGAAAAACTTTTTAATTGTGTTGAAAATGCCTTTAACGTTGTGAATTTTAGACTGATGGTCACCAGTCTAAATGTTAAAATCATCTTGCATCTCATCATGTTATTTTGACTTGCACTCTTGTTTTGTGTTTTTAGAGCGTCCTGGGACAATATGCTCTGTTGAAAATGAGCCAGTCACCAAATGAATGGAGTGGTGCCGTGTAGTGTCCTTCCTCCTGGCATGTGAGAAATTTTCTAGCAATAGAACTGTGACCCAAAGTCCGCAGTTGCACTTCAGCTACGTGAGGATTTAAAATTGGATCATGTAGCCTCAGGGATATAGTGTGTCGCTAACCACTTGTCTTTTATATTTGTAATTAATTTAGACCTCTTGGCAGAGATGTGTTTTCATGTTGACATTAAGGAGTCTTGATCGGTTGATCAGTGTCAGTCCACACATCCAGGGCAGGGTTGTGAGGTAGCTGCAGCCTATTCTAGCACCAAATTCAAACACACTTTTTTTCATTAGGATATTAGAACAACTAAGACAGGAACAGGCCATTCAGCCCAACAAAGCTCACCAGTCCTATCCACTAAATAACATCAAGTCGAGTTCTGAAGGTCGCTGAAGTCCTACTGTCTACTACACTCTCTTATTCCACGTGTCTGTGGTCCTCTATGTGAAGAAAAACTTCCTAATGTTTGTGTGAAATTTACCCTTAACAAGTTTCCAACTGTGTCCCCGTGTTCTTGATGAACTCATTTTGAAGTCACCTTCTTGATCCACTGCACTAATGCTCTTCATAATGTTAAACACTTCAGTCAGGTCTTCTCTTAATGTTTAAACTGTAAAGGCTCAACTCTTTTAATCTTTCCTCATAACTCATCCCCTGTAGCTCTGAATCAGCCCTGTTGCTCTTCTCTGGACCTTTTCTTGTGCTGCTATGTCCTTTTTGAGGCCTGGAGACCAAAACTGCACACAGGACTCCAGATGAGGCCTCACCAGTATGTTATAAAGCTCCTGTGACTTGTACTCCACACATCAAGGCGCTATATAACCTGACATTCTATTACCCTTCTTAATGGCTTCTGAACACTGTCTGGCAGTTGATTGTGTCGAGTCCACCATGACTCCAAACTCCTTCTCATAAGGTGGACTCTCAATTTTCAGACCTCCCATTGTGTATTTAAACCTAACATTTTTACTTCCTATGTGTAATTCTTTAAATTTATTGACATTAAATTTCATCTGCCACAAATCTGTTCAACTCTGTCTGCTGTCTAAGTCCCTCTGTGATGATTCAGCAGATTCTTGATAATCTGCCAATCCACCATATCTTGGTATCATCTGTAAACTTAACCAGTTTGTTATTTATATTCCTATCCAATTCATTTATATATATTAAAAATTGCAGTGGTCCCAACACTGACTCCTGCTGGGCACCACTCTTAACTTCACCCAGTTCGTACCATCACTTTCTTCTTGCCATCTCTGAGCTAATTTTGTACCCATCTACATATTTCAGTTTGATGCCCACTCTCTAGAGACAATTTGGGACCTCACTGACACCTGAGATATAGTTTTCCTTTGGATCAATCCCCCAGATTAACAAGAAAACATCAAAAGATCTCCAGATTATCTGTATTCATAAGATCATGTGGTTTGAGTACTATACAATCTAAAAAAACTGCCTTAGAGAGAAAATGTTTAGGAAATGTCCCTCGGTTTGAACAGCGTTTTGGAACTTGGCAGCTTACGGTCTACAAATAGAGACAACTTAAGACCTCACTGACTCCTGAGATGCGGGGTTCCTTTTGAACGATCCAACAGATTGACAACAAAACTCAAAAGAAAAGGCATCCAATGACCTCCAGTAACCACATTTATGAAAATGTGAGGAACATTTGGATTAGGGCAGGCCATCTGAGCCAACAGAACTTGTGGCTCTCTATTCAGTGACATATCAAGTGAAGAGTTAATGGTCTGGTAAGTACATCCATCAACTCCATTATTTCCTGACTCGTACTTCCTTTGTTCAAAATGTAAACCTTGAGATCATTCCATCTGTGTCCTTAATCTCTCAAAATTACTGCACAAAACAGAACAGTTGTTCCTGTCCATAGTTAGGTCATAGTGTCACATCCGTAGGGCTGCCAACTCTCTTTCTCTGGAAATGAGGACATTTGGGTTGAGACATAAAGGCTTTTGAGGACACCTTTCCCTAGGATGCCATAATACGCCTTTATACTGTCTTATGGTTTATTAAAATGATATAAACCTTTAGTAGCAGTTTACCACTATAATTGTAATATGATGGCCGCAATCACAGAAACTGGCAAACTAATAACCCATTAAATATGTTGAATACGTCAAGCTTATGTTTTTCCACTGGAGCTATTTTGTATGCAGAGGGTGCAGACCTATAAATACCTGGGAGTGCAGCTGGATGATAAATTGGACTGGACTGCCAATACTGATGCTCTGTGCAAGAGAAGACAGAGCTGACTATACTTCCTAAGTAAAGGCTGGCATCTTTCAACATCTGTAAAAAGATGCTGTAGATGTTCAATCAGACGGTTGTGGCGAGCGCCCTCTTCTACACGGTGGTGTGCTGGGGAGGCAGCATAAAGAAGAGGGACACCTCACGCCTGGACAAACTGGTGAGGAAGGCAGGCTCTATTGTAGGCACGGAGCTGGACAGTTTGACATCTGTGGCAGAGCGACGGGCGCTGAGCAGACTCCTGTCAATCATGGAGAATCCACTGCATCCACTGAACAGGATCATCTCCAGACAGAGGAGCAGCTTCAGTGATAGACT
Organism: Erpetoichthys calabaricus; assembly: GCF_900747795.2. NCBI lineage: Eukaryota > Metazoa > Chordata > Cladistia > Polypteriformes > Polypteridae > Erpetoichthys > Erpetoichthys calabaricus. Next base: position 151,715,031 of record NC_041405.2, on the reverse strand, counting down.
GCTGTCACCATCCTGCTCCACTGACAGACTGAGGAGATCATTCCTCCGCCACACTATGTGACTCTTCAGTTCCACCCGGGGGGGTAAACGTTAACATTATACAAAGTTATTGTCTGTCTGTATACCTGCATTGTTATTACTCTTTAATTTAATATTGTTCTTTATCAGTATGCTGCTGCTGGAGTATGGGAATTTCCCCTTGGGATTAATAAAGTTATCTATCTATCTATCTATCTATCTATCTATCTATCTATCTATCTATCTATCTGTCTGTCTGTCTGTCTGTCTGTCTGTCTGTCTGTCTGTCTGTCTGTCTGTCTGTCTGTCTGTCTTCCTCAGTAACTCTGGATTTTTGGATAAATATGAATAGAAATCTTTACATCGCATACCACTAAAATTGAATCTTGGTAGCATCAGCCCCTCAATTAAATCTGTTCTGCTGTTTCGAAAACAAACAGATTTGCTGTGAAATCACACTTTCTGTTCGGCATAATGGGTATTCCTGAATTCATGTAAATGAAAGAATAATGAAAATATTAAATTACTTGAGGAAGTGACTTATTATTTGATCAACTGATAACCAAAAAGATATTGCATTTATATGAGAAAATAAATGTGTGATTTTTTTTATAATTAACTGAAACTTTAATAGTTGATTCATTCATTTACAATTATACAGTGATCCCCCGCCTACCGTGGAAGTTACGTTCCAGACCCATCAGCGATAGGTGAAAATCTACGATATAGAAAGACCATATAAATAAATATTTTTTTATAGTTTAAGCCTTAAAATACCCCTCCCACATGCTTTACACACATGTAAACTTATTAAAACACACTTTGTAAACACATATGATATGTGGATGTCGGGCTAAGGATATGAGTAACATAATAATAATAATGTAGTGTACTGTCGATTCATTCAAGCTGCAATGGTGATCGATGTCCATGTAATGCTTTCCTTCCCTTCTTAGAAGATGCAGGACGCCTGGGAGCCATCATAGGGCTTAAAACAAAATGGAAAGTTCACAAAAAGTTTGCTCACAACAATCGGACCACAAGCAAGGTATGTGATACACAGAGAACTGATATACGTCAGGGACCCACGCTCGCTGTTCTTGTGAGATTACACCACGTTAACAGCAGCCAATCAGAGCCCAAGAGAATGAAACTCCCACTCTGATTGGTTGAGTCTCCTCTTTCAGCCAATAACAGGCCTTGTAAGAAATCATCTGGTTACTGTGACGCAAAACTCTTTGTCTACAATGTACGTATATTTAATGATTTACTGTATTGCTTAAATGTTAGATATGTTCCACAGAAAAGTACGCAATATAGTGGGGGTGCGATAGCTGATCCGCGGTATAGTGGGGGATCACTGTAAATCCATTTTGGAACAACAGGTGGTAATAACAATATTTTCCATTAAAATATTACAAAGCAGTACTTACTTGCACTTAAATATGATGGACTGTACCTGGATGTTTGAAATTTGTTGCTTAACCAAGCTGCTGGCACACATAGAGCTTTGAATAAATTCACTTAATTACGGTGAATTAGGATTACAAATAATTAAGGAAAGGAACAAAATTTATAACAAACCGTCTGCTCGCCAAGAAGATAAAGCACAATTCAAATGATTAAGTGAAGAAGCCAAGTTGGACAGACATCAACTATTCTCGTCAATACCTGCGGTGATTACTGCTGGAATGGAAGTGAAAATTCTGGGAGGAAAAAAAGTGTGCGCACTACTTCCGCAAATGCTGATCGGTGTACAGCTTTCAATTTTTACCAATAATAAGGATATGGAGATTTTCAAATTTACGGAGCCAAAGTTCTGGACATTTTCAAAATTTTATAAACCTTTCCTGGACAGTCCATGACGCATTAAAAATGAGGGCATGGCCGGGGAAATGAGGACGGTTGGCAGCCCTACACACATGATATCGGGACCTAAAGAGACCTCTGACAACATCAAGAAGGGCTCCTTAGTCTGAAAAGCAATGGATAACGTTTAGAATGAATTAGCTTGCTGTCTAAAAATATAACAACCACCATAACTGCACTGAGATGTGGATCTTTAATCTGAGCCTAAAGTGCAACACAAAAGCTAAGCCCTTCCAGAACTTCCATGTTTACAAGAAAACAAGGAGATTGTAGACAAGAACAGGCCATTGAGCTCACTAGTGCTCACCAGCCCCTATTCAGGCAACATTTTCAAAGTAACAAGTTGATATTTCATATTCCCAAAAGTACAAGAATCTAGTCATCTCCTTGAAGAAGACATTAAATTTATATGGTGCTTTTGAAGTGCTCTACGTAGAGAGGGGGGAGCCACCTCAAACACCACCAAAGTGCAACATCCATCTTGATGATGCAACGGCAGCCTTTTTTATTTTTGCGCCAGTACTTTCACTACACATTATTAATTAATATGTGGTGATGAGGTGAGAGAGACAGCCAGTTAGAGATGGGGGATGATGGATGAGGCTGTGATGGACAATTTAGTCAGGACATCGGGAAAACACCCTACTCTTTATAAAAGATGCCCAGAGATCTTTTCTGACCATGGAGAGTCAAGGTCTTGGTTGATTGTTCAGCATAATCTTCTAACGTTTCTAGCATTTTTGTAAACCTGCTTCCACGTGACCCTTTCTCCCTCAATACGACACAAATGGAATCGCAATGGCATTTGTGGAATGGATTTCAGGAGAAGTTCATTTGTGCCAAAAAAGGAAATCACAACAGTAGAGAGTAATGGAGATTGTGGAAGAGAGGTGAAAAAGAGAGTGCAGGCAGGGTGGAGTGGGTGGAGAAGAGTGTCAGGAGTGATTTGTGACAGACGGGTATCAGCAAAAGGAGTGAAAGGGAAGGTCTACAGGACGGTAGTGAGACCAGCTATGTTATATGGGTTGGAGACGGTGGCACTGACCAGAAAGCAGGAGACAGAGCTGGAGGTGGCAGAGTTAAAGATGCTAAGATTTGCATTGGGTGTGACGAGGATGGAGAGGATTAGAAATGAGGACATTAGAGGGTCAGCTCAAGTTGGACGGTTGGGAGACAAAATCAGAAAGGCGAGATTGCATTGGTTTGGACATGCTGAGAGGAGAGATGCTGGGTATATTGGGAGAAGGATGCTAAGGATAGAGCTGCCAGGCAAAGGGAAGAGAGGAAGGCCTAAGAGAAGGTTTATGGATGTGGTGAGAGAGGACATGCAGGTGATGGGTGTAACAGAACAAGATGACGAGGACAGAAAGATATGGGAGAAGATGATCTGCTGTGGCAACCCCTAACGGGAGCAGAAAGAAAAAGAAGAAGACTTTTGGTTAAATTGGCCAAAGATTTTCTGAATGTCCCCGTAGAATTTCAGAAGGACGTTATCAAGTTAGGTCAGTCCTAAATGGACTTGAAACACCACCAACCATCCAAATAACGTTATTGCAGGACTGTCATGGTTTTAGACATTTTTTTCCCCACATATCTGAAACCAAAATGTTTTATGGGAGAAAAACACACACCGTCAAGTTGAGATGAAATGTGGCCTGACATGACGATGATCATAAATATCGCAAAGAATTCGTTAAGAGAATTAATCAGCCATTCCGAAACAAAAAAACTTAAATGTCCGGTGCATTCCTTACCCAACAGAAATCTCGTGAAAACATCCGATTTCAGTTTTGTAAGGAACGATGACTAAAAATTCCCCCAAACAGCCCTGAGAGATGGATCAGTATGTTTTTGTGATTTCGTAGCAAGTAACAGGATCCGTCACCGCTGGTCACCACAACACCATGGATCCCAGTTCAGATCCTATCTCAGGAGTTCTATGTGTAGGGGAAACGGGAGTGTTTTAATGATAAGGACTGGGAGAAGAGATGTAGTAAGAAAATAGGCTAAGGTCATAACCGGGGAGTCAAAATGGTCTTTCAAGCAACTCCTAAATGCTAATCCAAAAATCAAAATTTTTAAATAAAGGCTAAGTTCCTACCATTATAAATACACCCAAAGAAATAATGCACTGAAAACTCTCAATATCCAGATCTGGGATAATTAAAGGATGAGCGTGCGAAGTCCTTTAAATGGTCGCTCCGGTGAAATCACACCTGGTGCATCTCCCAATGCCTTCTGGGTAAAATCGCACAACAATCCTGTATAACAGAAAGTCTCTGTGCCCAATATGGTGTCGAGAAATAAACATACAAAAAGGATAAGCACTGGTTCCTGTTATACACCATAGAGTACATTGGCAGGCCCCGACTCCTTGCAGTCTCGCTGAAGCCAGACATATAATATCAACGTCTGGAGATGACCAGGAGTGAATTTTGCTTAAAACTGGGTGGGAATAATTAGACGGCTCACTGATTGACACATTTCTAAACCAATCCAATGCCTCACGAAGGTCGCCGGCGCTCAAAGAAGGGACGGGAATTTTGCAAAGATCAGTGGTGGTGTCCTTAATCTGATTTGGTAGACAGCAAGCGTCTGATTATTAAGAATGGTTGAAAAAAATCTCTTAAAGATTCCTATTAGACATAGGAGTGTGTGTCGCGTGTGCAGAGAGCATATTACACGTCTTAAAAATAAACATAAATTATTACAAGGGAAAAACCTTTCTGTAACATCAGATTACACACTGGCATTCAAAGACATCAATGGATGAGTGGTAAACGTGAACGATGTGTTGTCGCTGGTGCTGTGTGTGCTAACTGCTGTTCAGCGTTACGATGATAGCGTAGGAGTCGATGTGAGTGTGCAAGAATTGGCAGCTTTATTCATGAAAATATAAACTGCAAAATATGCGTTTGAAGTTAATGGTGTGTTCCACTACGTCAAAAGGACTGGCGTTAGGAGAGTGGAGAATGAAGAGCCACAGGAGACGCGGATTTCAGTGCTCAAGACACCTGAATCAACAAATCTACCCAACGACACCAGTAAAGCACAGACGAGGCTACACAACTAAACGAATAACTAAAGGAAGTTAACATTACTGTCTAAGTGGAAATGCAAACATGCCATGTCAGTATGGCCGCAGTGTTTTAACATGTCGTATATCCACTGACCACAATGCTTATCTTAACTCTCTTTGCTGTTGTTATGTCATATAGTGATGCAATAATTAAAATGACAGAAAGGTATCACAGCAGACAGGGGGACTTGTCAAACGTGTGGAGCCCAGTAGCTGTGGTGGTCTACGTGTGTGTCTGTCCGTCTCTGCAATCTACAAATGAATTCTCAATCTTTGGTTACCTTGTACTACTGAGCTCCTGAATGGATAACCGACATTTTATCTTTTTTTATTTTCCCTCCCCGTCAAGTCTTTTGTTCAGTTTCGTCATCTCTCTCCCTGAATCCCTGGCGGCAGTTTAATACACACCGAGTGGAGGAACGGGGGGTCTGGCTGGTGTGGCAGGTGGCCGGGTGTGGTCATCAGCCGCCTGCCTATTTAAGGAGCCGCCTCCCTTCAATCAAGGCTGGAGTCGGGTGAGGAGCAGGACGAGGTCTAAGAGGAGGCGGCAAGGAGAGGCCTGGAGAGAGAAAGAGAAACGGCTAGTTGAGAAGCCTGGACTTTGGGAGACTGTTGGGGTTTGTGTAGCGGTGCACTTATGGATTGTTATACATAGTAGTGTAAATAAACGTGTGGTGATGGCTTTAGACATGTCTGCCTGTCTGTGCCCGGGTCGCCCTATTCCACACTGGTATTTTAGGAAGAAGCCCCGTGGGCGGAGCCTTTGGCCGCTATTCACTACACACTTCCTAACGGGTTGTCCCCAGGCTGGTATTTTCATTTGAGACTCGCATCTGGGCTCACGAGACGAGGGACAAAGGAAGTCTGGGCTGAGCTGCTTGGCCTACTTCCATCATGACCTTCACTTGGAAAAGTGATTTCAGAAGCTGAGATGAGAAGGGGTGAACGACTTTACCACGAAACGTCTGTCTTCCATACCTAAAAAGAAAATCTCTGAACTCCGTTTACAGCGCTGTCTCCTATTAGGGGACTTTAGCTTTCATTCAGGTTGCTGGAGACACTAAGCTGCACTCATTAATAATGTCAAGGACCACCTCAGCCATCTCAGTGTTTAATGGATTTGAGAATCGTGTCTGGTCCTGTGAGACTATAATATATATGGATGGATGGATGTTGAAATTGGCATCTATCTATGCATTTCTATTTTAATATAAATCTGTTGAATTTGTGCTGATTTTATTTTTATTTCCTTAGGCCAGGAGCAGATTTTGCTGCAGGCCTTTCAGAAGATCATTAATCACAGATCATCAGAGTCTCTAGATCATATCCTAGGTGGCCATAAAACAGATATTAAGATTTAAAATAAAGCGTAATTAAAAACATAACAAATGTTTAGGAAAGACCTCATCAGAGAGGCTTCTACTACAGCACAACAAAACTGTCTGGGTGGAGTACGCCTGCTCTTTTCACGTCCATGTATTCCAGTTCACCTCTTCCACCTCAAAGACATACAGGTTAGCCACATGTTGTTATGTGTGTGTGTGTGTGTGAGGGACTGGGCTGTACAACAGAATGGTACCCCATCCAGAGTTGGCCCTCCCGTTGTGTCTAGAATGTGGTCTGCTAGAATCGCCCACCCTGTCAATCCCAATACATTGTGTTAATTTTTCTGTCCCACCGTTGTAGTGCAGAATTCGACTAATGGCTTGTAGCAAAACACACGCATGCTGGCAATTGATTTTTTTATGTTTAGTTTAGATGATAAACGTTACACAATTGTTTCTTTTTTTTATTGACTTTTTGTGACTATTACCAAAGTGTTCATATTTGTTGGCAGTTACCGTGTTTTCCCAAATATAATTTGATCTTGAATATAAGGCGACCTAAAAAAAATTCTGATAAATTTTATTAAAAAGATTTTTTTCTTACATGTTCCAATTCATGAGACAAAATGACAAAGAATTCTATTTTTAAACATTTAATCGCACAATTCAGTCTCTACAACTTGATATAAATTGTGGCTGGCATTAGGATTCCCCCAGCTTTCATATTATAGAATTTCTCAAATCGGTTCACACCTGCTCCGTGGTTGATCTGCTCAGGCTGTTTTAATTCATGTGCACATGCCGGCATTTAAGTGTTTTAATCCAGTGAAACAACAGCATAAATACTTTTAATCAGGCAGGGAGCGAGTGATCATTTGATGGGGTAACGGTAAGGCAATGCAGACAACATGCTAGCAGCGTTTGTTGTATGCTTTCCTTTTTTTCACTTCTAAATATTGCTTTTCATCATATGCTTTTGCTTACATGTTTTGTGTGTGTCTGTGTGTGTTTGTCTGTCTGTGACTATTGCATATTAAGAGTTAATTCAAGTACAAATGTATGGTGTTCAAGCGATACAGCATCGTAATGGTCAATGAGAAACGGATCAAGAAGGCCAGTATTTTAAAATGTACTTCTATCCTGCACTAGGGTTGCAAATTTGAATAGAAAAAAAAAAGTACCATACTTAAAAAAGAGTCACGAATCATAGCCATCATGTCACATGGTCAGCCCAACCATTGGCGATAAAGCAAGGTCAGGGTGAGATTTGTCTTCAGTGTAAATAAAATTCAAACCGCCTTTGCTAGAATTGCCGTTCCTTTGTTTTGCTTTATCTTCACAATTCTTACATTGTTACCTGCTGATTTAGAAGATTCTGCATTCTTGGTTGGTTATGGAGGGGGTTATTGACGTCTCAGTCCTATTAAACCTTCAACAGGCTGAAGGGCCTACTGTTTCTTTTGCGTTCTCCACCCAAGCTTGTGAGGATAAAGACGGGACTACATTTGGAATGTCGCCGCTGTATTCTAGCCAGACATAATGCTGACAGCAAATAGTCATTGCATTTGGGACTCTTTACTGTTGCTGTTCACGGCGGTTCATTCACCACATATTACGATGCCTCCAAACTTCCACTTGTTGGCCAATTCCAACATCTGCCAAATCTTTTCGTTATTCACCTGAGAACATGTTGTCTTGTTCTTTTTTCATGTTACATGCTTGTAAGACTTCTGATAAAGCTGCTTAATATCAGACAAGGAGATCGTTTGAACTGTAGAAGTCCAGAGATCACTCAACCTGTAGAAGTGCAGAGATCACTTGATCTATAGAAGTCCAGAGATCACTTGACCTGTAAAAGTCTGGAGATCGTGTGAACTGTAGAAGTCCAGAGATGACTCAACCTGTAGAAGTGCAGAGATCACTTGACCTATAGAAGTCCAGAGATCACTTGACCTGTAGAAGTCTGGAGATCGTGTGAACTGTAGAAGTCCAGAGATCACTCAACCTGTAAAAGTCCAGAGATCACTCAACCTGTAGAAGTCCAGAGATCACTTGACCTGTAGAAGTCCAGAGATCACTTGACCTGTAGAAGTCTGGAGATTGTGTGAACTGTAGAAATCCAGAGATCACTCAACCTGTAGAAGTGCAGAGATCACTTGACCTGTAGAAGTCTGGAGATCGTTTGATAGCTCGAACTGTAGAAGTCTGGAGATTGCTTGACCTGTAGAAGTCCGAAGATCACTCAAACTATAGAAGTCTGGAGAATCTCTCAAACTGTGGAAGTCTGGAGATCATTTGAACTGTAGAAGTCCAGAGATCACTCGACCTGTAGAAGTCCAGAAATCGCTCGACCTGTAGAAGTCCAGAAATCGCTCGACCTGTAGAAGTCCAGAAATCGCTAGACCTGTAGAAGTCTGGAGAATCACTCAAACTGTAGAAGTCCAGAGATTGCTCGACCTGTTGAAGTCCAGAGATTGCTCGACCTGTTGAAGTCCAGCGATCGCTCGACCTGTTGAAGTCCAGTGATCGCTCGACCTGTAGAAGTCCAGAAATTGCTCGACCTGTAGAAGTCTGGAGAATCACTCAAACTGTAGAAGTCCAGAAATCGCTCGACCTGTAGAAGTCTGGGGATCGCTTGAACTATAGACTATATAGAGTGATCTGTAGAATCACTCAAACTGTAGAAGTCCAGAGATCGCTAAACCTGTAGAAGTCTGGAGAATCGCTTGACCTGTAGAAGTCCAGAAATCGTTCGACCTGTAAAAGTCTGGAGAATCACTCAAACTGTAGAAGGCCCCACCAAGTCACAAAGTCAGATTTGTCACCTTAATTGCCGTGTCCTTCATGCTAGTTTCCTCAATTTGGATGTTGCTTTGGCAAATGATATTTTCAAGAAATAACTTTACGGGAAACAACATGGCCGAAAAAAACAAAAGAATCTGGTTATCAATTAATGAGTAAAGACCAGCACCAAAATGTAAAATCCTAAGAAAACGAATGACAAACATTTATCAAAAGAAACAAAGAAAGAAATCCAGCTTTTGCATACATTATGAGGCAGGCTGGTTTCTCCCATTTCCCTAACTGGATCGTCTCTCAGTCGAGATTTCCTCCCCAGCGCTGGGGATCAGGGAGTTTAGTGCAAACTTATTTTCATTTTTATTTGTTTTCTCGAGCCATGCATGGAAATGTAATCCTGCTATCTGACTTGTCTTTGCAACTGAAAAGAAAACTGCAACGGAATTCCTCCTCGGTACCACCGCCCCTTGTATTTACAACAGAAATGCATTCGGAAAGAAGTTCATTTTCTGAAGTCCTTGTACCCTCGTCCAGGTCATTCGCATTTAGTTAATTTATGAAATCATGGTTGACTAACTTTTTCATTCTTTATAATCTAAAAATGATGTTAATGTTTCACTTCTTCCCTTGAACTCATGCAGATCTACTCACAAATCCACATCCCTGGGGGTCGAGAAAACCCACGCGAGGAGTAATTCTGTTACATTTGGTGAATAGGATTTAGTTAGAAAAGAAAGCCTCAAGGTGCCTTTTTGCTATTTCAACTTATAGATTCAGATTTGGCTGACTGGTATAGAAATCTGCCCATTGACAATGTTGATGAATTTTGTGCCTATGCAAGCAAAATGTCGTGTTTGAATTAACAATTAGCTACCTTTTGATATCAACTTTTACGAGCGACTGCCACCGTCGTACGTGATACCCTCTCTGAAAGTCTAAGACCGTGAGAGTGTCATCTTCGTTTTGCTATTCTCTTTAGTTAAAATGGAGAGCTTATTGGAGATATTCCTCGTTTGTGAACATTTGATCGACGGACGGTAATAACGAATGACTCTTTTATCGCATTGCTTAAAATCAACTTGACAGTGTGTGCCAGGTTTTGAGACCCACGTTGGCATTCTAGTTCCTACTTTATAGGATGCTTTTGGTTTTGTACAAAAGTGAGCAGGTTTTCATCGAGTATGGGTAATTAATATGCGTTGCTTAATACTAATGAAATACGTGTACCTAGGGTCCTAAAATAAAATGCTACAAAATGACTAGTGTCATGCATGCACATCGGAGGACCTCCTTGGCAGGCTCAGTCAAGGTATATACTGTAATAACCCTACCGAGACGAGAGGTGGTGCTGCCGCTAACGCCGTCATCTTCTTCTTTTCCTACAGTGCCAAAAAGACATTAAACCCCACCCCTTCCAGTCCTGCTGCCATAAAACATGGCCGTCCCGGAAAGGAGGCGGAATCAATACTGGCCAAAGCAACTCCCTGGATCGACTGCACCGCCCGCTTACTGTGAAATTCCCGTTGAAGAGACGCACGCCAACAAGCGTTATTTTGTTTGCTTTTTGGTTTGTTTTTTTCTATCTCTGGACAACAAAGGGATGACCCAGTTGGCTCCCCAAAATTTCCTTGCTGCATCCTCAGCTGTCATTCCAATATCCGGCCACATTAGCTACAAACAACAGCAAGCTTTCCACCCATTTTTTTTTACAAACATTAGAACTGGCGCCTGATTATGAATTCTGAACACATAGAAATATCGTGTTCTGGGGATTGTCTATGGGTGGGCGACCCACCAGGACCAGGTTGTGCTACCTACATTTTTTTTAATTTCCAGAATATATCAGGTCATAAAGCTTTTGATTAAAAACAAGATCAAGGTTCTAGCCCAATCAGTTCACGAGTAATTGCGTGGCAGACATTACTATTTTATATTTGTAGATTTTCATAACTATTTATGAACGGGAACACTTACATCTGTGTTTTTGTTTTTTGCTTGTGATTGCTTCACTATGGCTTCTTTTGCTTAATTCCATCCAAAAATTATCTTTTTTATCTGTTACATATCCCATATAGTTTGTATTGATGGCTGAAAAAAATTTTAATTATGTTTTCACGGAGAACGGACACAACTATATTTTTCATAGTACCAGACTCAATGGTGACCAATGCTGGACGACAGCAAACATTATCATTAACGTCCATATTGGCAAATTTCACCAATCCACACTAGTCAAGAGTCCTTTCTTCAATTCAAAACTCTAATCCCGTGTGAAGTTATTTTTTGAACAATATTTTAGTAAAGAAAATTCATGCATTTTGCATGTTGTCAGCATATGGCTGGATAACTGGACATGTGGATTATGCGACACAAGTTAAGACGAGAGAATTTTTCATTGATGGTTTTTGGTATTATGTCCAGCGTTGGTCAACATCGAGTCCTGAAACTTTGATGTGACTGTCCTCCAAAATTTTTCTTGTCATTCGCTAAAAACTACATAGGGAAAGTAACGTAAAAAAATATCATTTTTAGGTGGAGTATTCCTTTAATGCAGAACATTCTGGTTTTGAAAAACTTCTTGAATAATTAGTACGATTTGATCGACTCGATACTTCTGGTGTTAGTCAACTGGTTGATAAAATTGGGCCAGTAATTAAAACTAATTCTGCCTTCCCCTTGATCGTTTTTAGAGGTTGGACACTCAAAATGTTTTGTTCTTTTGAGCCTGTAGATTACATTTCTTTCATTTGTTTATTCACGTAAGAATATTTTCTACTGTGTTCATTTATTTGTACCGTTTTCTCCTACATTTTGTTTAGTTATGGCTGCCGTTAATCTTGTTTTTCTGTAACTTGGGGTCCCCCTGGTGTTTCCAGAGGTGTACTTTTGGATATTAGGACCGCTGAACAATTAAAAAGTCGCTTCGAAAGGTTAGTTCCTTGTCCGAGTTGACGGATTCCAAAACAGTTTTTTTACTTGAGTTTTGATCTCTCAAAAAATAAATAAAACGTGTCTTAGTATTCTGGTTTTGATCTTTGCTCGTAGTTCTGATAATAGTTTTTGCCTCAAGTTTATATTTCAGTTATTATTTTTCTGAAGTCCTGGTTTCGCCCTTACTTACTTCTTTGTGTCCAGTCAGTTCTAAAGATATCTCTGCTAATTTTCCTAGCAGTATAAGTAGAACTTCTGTACGTGCAGTGACTACTTTTTCATATACTTACATTTGGGGTGCAATATTCTGACAACTTGTTAATCAGGACAGCCCCACAAAATCCAGAGGAAGGACATCAGGGGCAGTGCCTCTGGATTGGCAAACCAGGGTGGTGGTCCCCCTTTTTAAGAAGGGTGACCGGAGGATGTGCTCCAACTATTGGGGGATCACACTCCTCAGCCTCCCCGGTAAGGTCTATTCAGTGGTGCTGAAGAAGAGAGTTTGGTCGATGGTTGAATCTCGGATTCAAGAGGAGCAATGCGGATTCCATCCCGGCTGTGGAACACTGGACCAGCTCTACACCCTGGCCAGGATCCTGGAGGGGGCATGGGAGTTTGCCCAACCAGTCCACATGTGTTTTGTGGATTTGGAGAAGGCATTCGACCGTGTCCCTCAAAGCATCCTCTGGGGTGTGCTCCAAGAGTACGGGGTACAAGGCTCGTTGTTATGACCTATTCAGTCCGTGTACAGGAGGAGCAGGAGCTTGGCCCACATTGCCGTTAATAAGTCGGTCTTGTTTCATGTTGAGGTTGGACTCCACCAGGGCTGCCCTTTGTCACCGATTCTGTTCATAAGTTATATGGACAGAATTTCTAGGCACAGCCAAGGAGTGGAGGGGGTCTGATTCGGTGACCTCAGAATCTCGTCTTTGCTATTTGCGGATGATGTGGTTCTGTTGGCTTCAACGGACAGTGACCTCCAGCTCTCACTGGAGTGGTTCGCAGCCGAGTGTGAAGTGGCGGGGATGAGAGTCAGCACCTCTAAATCCGAGGCCATGGTTCTCAGCTGGAAAAGGGTGGAATGCTCTCTCCAGGTTGGAAGCACAGTACTGCCTCAAGTGGAGGAGTTCAGGTATCTCGGGGTCTTGTTCACGAGTGAGGGAAGAATGGAGCGGGATGTTGACAGATGGATCGGTGCGGCATCCGCAGTAATGTGGGCTCTGCAACGGTCCGTAGTGGTGAAGAGAGAGCTGAGGCAAAAGGTGAGGCTGTCGATTTACCAGTCGATTTACATTCCTACCCTCACCTATGGCCACGAGCTTTGGGTAGTGACCGAAAGAGGAAGATCACGGATACAAGCGGCCGAAATGAGTTTTCTCCGCAGGGTGGCTGGACTTTCCCTTAGAGATAGGGTGAGGAGTTCAGTTATCCGGGAGAGACTCGGAGTAGAGTCACTGCTCCTCCGCATTGAGAGGAGTCAGTTGAGGTGGTTCGGGCATCTGGCCAGGATGCCCCCTGGATGCCTCCCTGGGGGAATTTTCGGGGCATGTTCCACTGGGAGAAGGCCATGGGGCAGACCCAGGACACGATGGAAGGATTATATCTCCCGGCTGGCCTGGGAACGCCTCGGGGTCCTTCCAGAGGAGCTGGAGGAGGTGACCAGGGAAACGGAGGGAGGTCTGGGCTTCCCTGTTTAGGCTGCTGCCCCCTCGACCCGACCTCGTATAAGCAGTGGATAATGGATGGATGGATATTCTGACAACTTTAATAGAATTTGTGATGTATAAAACATTTCACAATTACCGTAACCTCAAACGTGCATCGATGTTGCACAATAACCGTAACCACAGTATGCAATTTTTGGACTAAATAGCAAACGGACACGAATGGTTTGGAATTTCTATGTTCTGTTCGTCTATAACTACCGTCATGCATGCACGTCAGAGAGTCCCCTTCCAGGTCTGTAATGCCACTGCGGGTCAAGAAGGGTGTTGCTACTAATTGTGTCGTCTTCATTTGCTTCCACAGTAGCTAAGAACCACCCAGTCAGGGTAACTGACTCCACCCCTTCTGTCCCACCAAGGAGCAAAAAAGCCCAGCCGCCCGGAAGGAGGCGTCACTTGTTAACAAGAGAGCTGGAGGGACGGAGTTCCTTTCTGCGGTAACAAGAAGCACTTTCCAGTTGGAACACCAGAGGGTGACGTTTCTCTCTGTAATCGCGCCATTGAGCACAGTTTTCTTTTTCGTTTGAAGTAAGCAGGGACAACTGGGTTGACGTCCTTAACATTCATCGTTGTTCTCAACCGGTTATTACCTTGGACAGCCAGACTAAATTTAAAATTTCTAGTAGTAGAGGACCAGACATCTTTTGGTTTCAGTCAAAAAAAAGTGATAACTGTATATATTTGTATATATTTACATTTTCGGAACGATAAAACGTGCTGGCAAAAGAAGGTGGGTATTCAAAGAAATATAGAATCCTGCATATTAAAAAGTTAAAAATCTGCTAATCTGAATTTGTACAAACCTTGTTGCACATGAGCTTTTTTTTTTTTAGTGGAAATTACAAATTTAAAACGTTAACAAATTTTGTATTTTCTTTGATAAGAAATCTTACTTGGCAATCGTGTGTGTGTGTTTGATATGCCATCAACATTTTCAGTCGGATCAGAATTTCTATCAAACAGCTTTTCTAGCACCTTGTCATCTACAGAATAATACAATCTAATTTTCTTTTGTTTTGTAAAGGCTTTAAAATTGAATAAGAATTACAGCTCATGCATTCTTATAAATATTTTCAGAGGAAGAGAGGGAGCCTTTAGTATCTCTGCCTACCCAATGGTCTTTCCCATTTTACTGCTGGTCACTTCTCTTTCTCCGAGTCACACTCGGACCCTTAACCAAGCAGCCCACCTGATGATGAGAGCTGATTTATTATTTTTTTTTAGTAAGAAAGGGGAAATCCAGTATTAGCTCTGATCTTATTACCTTGTTTTTTTTACCGCAGTTTTTTGTCTCATTAAAATCTGTTTCAGACGTGATTTTTAGGGCCTGTTGATTCGGATTCTGTGTCATTGGCAGGTTCTGAATCCGTAGAGGGCATTTCCTCAGGAGCCCCGTTAAGATCTGATTTACTTGGCAGTTTTTCTGGAAATCCATCAGTCGGTCTGGCCTGGGCTCCATTGGCACAGAGTGCTGAATTCCCTTCGGACTTGCTGAAGTTGAAAAGTTTCCCTGGATTGAAGGGTTTGGTTGGAGATTGAACCTTCTCCTGGCTCGAAGCTGTCGTGCCTTCCTTCTTTGTTTCTGGCGATTTAAGGAACTTAAAGCTGAGGAATCCGGGCAACTTGGGTTCGCTTCCTGTGGGCGACTGCGGAGAACGTGCTGTCCCGGAGTTGAACTTGTTCTGCAGAGGGATAATCTGTTTGAGTTTCATCACATTGTTTGTGGCCAGTAGAGAACTGGGTCTTTTTGGTTTATCCGAGACCTGGGATGCACTTCCTGTGCTGCCTCCAGATCTGGATTTTCCACCATGGCTCTTGTCATGGTGGTGATGGTCTCCATGTCCGGAAGAGTCCGACTTCCCTTCGTCTTTCTCTCTGTCCCGTCTCGCCTGGTATTCTGCCTGTCTCTGACGTTCTTCTTCCTCCCTTTTCCTCCTTTGCTGTTGCTGGTAGTGTTGTTGAGCCTGTCGCTCATGTTTCTGTGAAAAAAAAATCAAGAAATTAAATGGTGAACCTCAATTTACCAGTTGATCTATGTTCCTACCCTCACCTATGGTCATGAGCTATGGGTAGTGACCGAAAGAACGAGATCGCGAATACAAGTGGCTGAAATGAGTTTCCTCTGCAGGGTGTCTGGGCTTTCCCTTAAAGATAGGGTGAGAAGCTCAGTCATCCGGGAGGAGCTCAGAGTAGAGCCGCTGCTCCTCCGCATCGAGAGGAGTCAGATGAGGTGGCTCGGGCATCTGGAAGGCCCAGGACACGCTGGAGGGACTATGTCTCCCAGCTGGCCTGGGAACGCCTCGGGATTCTCCCGGAAGAGCTAGAAGAAGTGGCCGGGGAGAGGGAAGTCTGGGCATCTCTGCTCAAGCTGCTGCCCCTGCGACCCGACCTCGGATAAGCGGAAGAGGATGGATGGATGGATAAATGGTGAACCAAGAATTCCAAGTCTGGTAATTAAATTAATATAAAATTTAATCAATAATATAGGGAAAGAGTGGGATATTGTGTTGTAAATTGAATTGTGACAATGCAAAATGTACAGGCCCATTAAAATGCAGTAACAGTACTGACGCGGAAGATAAAATCGATGTTAGCTGATTGCTTGTTTACCTTTTTCAGGCTTTAGCTACAACCGCACTACCACAATTTAAAACAACATGGATATTAGTCTTCATTTCTGCCTTTCGTTGACATTACCCCAGTGTTTTTAACCCTCGAAAACAGAGACTTTTGAAAATGTTCTGCAGAGTCGCATACTTCTGAAAGCCCCGACTCATCAGAAAACAGAGTTCTGAAAACGCAAACTGAAATTGTGCTCTGATTGGTCTGTGGTTATCATGTGACCCTTCTCTGATTGGATCCTGCTCGTTACGACATCTCATTCCCTGATTGGTCACCTTTCACCAAATAATAATAATAATAATAATTCATTACATTTACATAGCGCTTTTCTCAGTACTCAAAGCGCTATCCACATAGGGAGGAACCGGGAAGCGAACCCACAATCTTCCACAGTCTCCTTACTGCAAAGCAGCATCACTACCATGTGTTGCTTACCTGAAAGAATCTGAATTTCATTTTGTAAAGTTTGAATGCTGTATCCATGCACAAAAGGCAAATCATTTACTAATCAGCACTACATGCTGAGTGAGATTGTCTGCTAGGGTCATCCTTGCCATTATGCTGCATTCATATATTAGTAGTACAGTATAGTGGAAAGCCCAGAACATGATGCTCCGCAAGTCCACCCGTGAGACATAAGAAGCTGTTGAGCTACAGGTGTGGTAGAAACGGCCATTAAGGCAAAGACAGGAAGGAGGAAGTTTAAATCATATGCCGCAATCTTTATTACCCAGTAACGTAATAAAAAGACTCCACCCTGGTGCAACCCCTTAAACTAGGAGGTTCATCGGTTTACAGTTAGGTCCATAAATATTTGGACACAGACAACTTTTTTCTAATTTTGGTTCTGTACTTTACCACAATGAATTTTAAATGAAACAACTCCGATGCAGTTGAAGTGCAGACTTTCAGCTTTAATTCAATGGGGTGAACAAAACGATTGCATAAAAATGTCAGACAACTAAAGCATTTTATTAACACAATCCCTTCATTTCAGGGGCTCAAAAGTAATTGGACAGTTGACTCAAAGGCTATTTCATGGGCAGGTGTGGTCAAATCTGTCGTTACGTCTTTATCAATTAAGCAGATAAAAGGCCTGGAGTTGACTTGAGGTGTGGTGCTTGTATGTGGAAGATTTTGCTGTGAACAGACAACATGCGGTCAAAGGAGCTCTAAATGCAGGTGAAAGAAGCCATCCTTAAGCTGCGAAAACAGAAGAAACCCATCTGAGAAATTGCTACAATATTACGAGTGGCAAAATCTACAGTTTGGTACATCCTGAGAAAGAAAGCAAGCACTGGTGAACCCAGCAACTCAAAAAGACCTGGACGTCCACAGAAGACAACAGTGGTGGATGATCGCAGAATCATTTCCATGGTGAAGAGAAACCCCTTCACAACAGCCAACCAAGTTAATAACACTCTCCAGGGGGTCGGCGTATCGATATCCATGTCCACCATAAAGAGAAGACTGCATGAAAGTAAATACAGAGGGTGCACTGCAAGGTGCAAGCCACTCATAAGCCTCAAGAATAGAAAGGCTAGATTGGACTTTGCTAAAGAACATCTAAAAAAGCCAGCACAGTTCTGGAAAAACATTCTTTGGACAGATGAAACCAAGATCAACCTCTACCAGAATGATGGCAAGAAAAAAGTATGGAGAAGGCGTGGAACAGCTCATTATCCAAAGCATAGCACATCATCTGTAAAACACGGTGGAGGGAGGCAGTGTGATGGCTTGGGCGTGCATGGCTGCCAGTGGCACTGGGTCACTAGTGTTTATTGATGATGTGACACAGGACAGAAACAGCCGAATGAATTCTGAGGTGTTCAGAGACATACTGTCTGCTCAAATCCAGCTAAATACAGCAGTCCAATTGATTCATGATACAGATGGACAATGACCCAAAACATACAGCCAAAGCAACCCAGGAGTTTATTAAAGCAAAGAAGTGGAAAATTCTTGAATGGCCAAGTCAGTCACCTGATCTTAACCCAACTGAGCAGGCATTTCACTTGTTGAAGACTAAACTTCAGACAGAAAGGCCCACAAACAAACAGCAACTGAAAGTCGCTGCAGTGAAGGCCTGGCAGAGCATTAAAAAGGAGGAAACCCAACATCTGGTGATGTCCAGGAGTTCAAGACTTCAGGCTGTCATTGCCAGCAAAGGGGTTTCAACCAAGTATTAGAAATGAACATTTGATTTCCAGTTATTTCATTTGTCCAATTACTTTTGAGCCCCTGAAATGAAGAAGGGATTGTGTTAATAAAATGCTTTAGTTGCCTCACATTTTTATGTAATCGTTTTGTTCACCTCACTGAATTAAAGCTGAAAGTCTGCACTTCAACTGTATCTGAGTTGTGTCATTTAAAATTCATTGTGGTAATGTACAGAACCAAAATGAGAAAAAAGTTGTCTGTGTCCAAATATTTATGGACCTAACTGTATGATTAGAAGTTTTCTTCTGTCTGTCCCTTGCTATTTAAAAGCCTCATCTACACACATTTATTAATTCTTATGACTGGCTACTCCACTTCTCCTCTAATCCAGGTAACGGCTGTGGACTTTAGCCACGTGTGTCACACAATTAAACACAACTTGAGCTCTCACAGTGCTGACTGTGCACAAAAGCTGAACCAGGATTAGATGTTTCTGTTTTTTTAATATTTTAGTGTTTGTAATTGTTAGTGCTTTTGATATGTTGTCCTGTAGCCTAGCAGTCCAAACCTTATGTGTTGGTTTTCCCAAATATTTTGTAGCAAACCCCAGGGGTGGTTGTTGGGTGTTTAGTGGTCATTGGGCGTTGTTTCTGTTGCACCAAACTGTTCAATAAACTAGCTGGAATAATTTAATATGCATGGGAAAGCGATTTTTAAAGTTGTTTTTATTAGAAATTAATCATTGAGTTATTATTAAGAATTATTTAATTATTTAAAAGAGTTTTTCAATGTTGATGATTTGTCAAAGACAAATGTTGTATAATAATAAAATGTGAAAACATCCAAGGGGGTGAAGATTTTTATTGGTGCTGTAATTTAACACCACCATCGTGGCAATATTCATATCTTCATAGCTTTTAAGTGACCTTCTTCCTAAATAGTCCCCATGTATTTACTGCAATGCATTTCATTCTGATAGCCGAAACGTGGACTGTGAGCTGGTGCAGAAAACTGAGACATACAGAAAATTCAAAATGAAGAAATCGCATTGGCTATAATTATAGAAAGCTGAGCATATGCATCACATGCTGTAATCCACCATGGGTATAAACTCGGATCTCGAGTGATAAAGTTAATTACTCTGAATGTGAAACAAAGCAAGCGTTACCTTGAAAGCCTCTCGGCGCTGGTACTCGAGCTTCGCCATTTCATCGGCCACCCAGGCTGGGATGTCTGGAATTGCGATGTGGATGACGTATTTGAGAAGAAGTGCAAAGTGCTGCAGAGAGACAGAGGGAGAGAGAAAGCGGCTTAGCCTGATAAAGTTGCACCCCTGTGCTAGCTGCCATTATATTTTACAACTGCTGGATATTTAAAAAAATATTTTCGTCAGTATTAGCACTTCCGCCCCAACCCCATCTGTTTTCCCTCGCAGTTTTACATCCTTATTCCCCTGTTTATTTAATTGCTAAGTGGCAGGGGGGCCTTTAGTGGGTCCATTTATTTCCCTCATTTGCTGGGGCATCAGGGTTGCCTGACATCCTGATTTGAGTGCGACTGTCCCGAGTTTAACAGACAAATCCTGAGTCCCTCTGAAAATCTCGATGGAACAAAAATTGTATGTGGATAACAAATCTTAATTCAATTTTTATCTTGAATATCTAGTTTGTAACTAGACTGGCGTACCACGTTTTATGAATAAAATTTGTAACTGTCAGTTGAATTCGAGTGTTTGAATCGTGTATGCCGTGTGCTTGTGTCGTTGTACATTTCTTGTACTCATCTTGGCTGCTCGTGCTCATAATTCGTTTTGAAAGTGAAATGATACTGATTAAGACTTCTTGTACTTATTTACATATATGTTTATATTAGATAGATAGATAGATAGATAGATAGATAGATAGATAGATAGATAGATAGATAGATAGATAGATAGATAGATAGATAGATAGATAGATAGTTTTTCACACCACTCTATCTATCTATCTATTTGCCCCCTTCCTGATTTCTTATTCTTTTGCATGTTTGTCACACAAAATGTTTCTGATCATCAAACACATTTAACCATTAGTCAAATATAACACAAGTAAACACAAAATGCAGTTTTTAACTGATGGTTTTTATTATTTAGGGAGAAAAAAAATCCAAACCTACATGGCCCTGTGTGAAAAAGTAATTGCCCCCCTTGTTAAAAAATAACCTAACTGGTGTATCACACCTGAGTTCAATTTCCGTAGCCACCCCCAGGCCTGATTACTGCCACACCTGTTTCAATCAAGAAATCACTTAAATAGGAGCTGCCTGACACAGAGAAGTAGACCAAAAGCACCTCAAAAGCTAGACATCATGCCAAGATCCAAAGAAATTCAGGAACAAATGAGAACAGAAGTAATTGAGATCTATCAGTCTGGTAAAGGTTATAAAGCCATTTCTAAAGCTTTGGGACTCCAGCGAACCACAGTGAGAGCCATTATCCACAAATGGCAAAAACATGGAACAGTGGTGAACCTTCCCAGGAGTGGCCGGCCGACCAAAATTACCCCAAGAGCGCAGAGACGACTCATCCGAGAGGTCACAAAAGACCCCAGGACAACGTCTAAAGAACTGCAGGCCTCACTTGCCTCAATTAAGGTCAGTGTTCACGACTCCACCATAAGAAAGAGACTGGGCAAAAACGGCCTGCATGGCAGATTTCCAAGACGCAAACCACTGTTAAGCAAAAAGAACATTAGGACTCGTCTCAATTTTGCTAAGAAACATCTCAATGATTGCCAAGACTTTTGGGAAAATACCTTGTGGACTGATGAGACGAAAGTTGAACTTTTTGGAAGGCAAATGTCCCGTTACATCTGGCGTAAAAGGAACACAGCATTTCAGAAAAAGAACATCATACCAACAGTAAAATATGGTGGTGGTAGTGTTATGGTCTGGGGTTGTTTTGCTGCTTCAGGACCTGGAAGGCTTGCTGTGATAGATGGAACCATGAATTCTACTGTCTACCAAAAAATCCTGAAGGAGAATGTCCGGCCATCTGTTCGTCAACTCAAGCTGAAGCGATCTTGGGCGCTGCAACAGGACAATGACCCAAAACACACCAGCAAATCCACCTCTAAATGGCTGAAGAAAAACAAAATGAAGACTTTGGAGTGGCCTAGTCAAAGTCCTGACCTGAATCCAATTGAGATGCTATGGCATGACCTTAAAAGGGCGGTTCATGCTAGAAAACCCTCAAATAAAGCTGAATTACAACAATTTTGCAAAGATGAGTGGGCCAAAATTCCTCCAGAGCGCTGTAAAAGACTCATTGCAAGTTATCGCAAACGCTTGATTGCAGTTATTGCTGCTAAGGGTGGCCCAACCAGTTATTAGGTTCAGGGGGCAATTACTTTTTCACGCAGGGCCATGTAGGTTTGGATTTTTTTTTCTCCCTAAATAATAAAAACCACCATTTACAAACTGCATTTTGTGTTTACTTGTGTTATATTTGACTAATGGTTAAATGTGTTTGATGATCAGAAACATTTTGTGTGACAAACATGCAAAAGAATAAGAAATCAGGAAGGGGGCAAATAGTTTTTCACACCACTGTAGGTAGATAGATAGATAGATAGATAGATAGATAGATAGATAGATAGATAGATAGATAGATAGGAAAGACACTATATAATAGATAGATAGATAGATAGATAGATATGAAAGGCACTATATAATAGATAGATAGATACTTTATTAATTCCCAAGGGGAAATTCATATACTCCAGCAGCAGCATACTGATATTATACATAATATATAATTATAATTTAATTAAAATTATCTATTCTTTTGTCTTCCTTAGTCTCTTAACATCTTTTTTTCGGTTGCTCAAAATGGTGGCTATCCCAATCTGTTATTTTGGAAATCTGGCAACCCTGTGAGGTAGTAATGCTACGCTCCACAATAACTTGGATGTCAGAGATGTTAAACTATGGTTAAGTTTAGGGTTGTGAGAGGAGTCAAGAAATCCAAGTGATAAAAACATGCAATCCAATTGGCTGTTCAGTGGAACTCATGAATCACGGAGGTCTGTGCCAAACCCCAAAATCGCTCCTTTGATCACAGGCCCCATGTTCAGTGTGTGATACGCCTATAGGAAGAAGCGGCTCTGCTCACATGTGCTCTTTTTATCACACTGCCACCAGCCAGTCATCTGACTCTGTAGGCTTTGTTGAACAACAACACAGAATGAAACGAAGTGACATCACACCCAAGTTGATCGCATTCCAGTAAAACCAATATGGAAACGTCCAAGAAAACCTTTTTTGTGCTTGTTGCATCCACATATAGATAGTAGTTGGACAGGATTGTGTGTGCGACTTATTTAAAGAGACACAAATAGGCAGAAGTGCTAATAAACAGTGTAATACTGTAGGGCCTGCACTGGTACAGCGTGTTACCGCACCACACATGACGAAACAGCTCAGGTCCTGGTTAGCAAAATGGCAGACACTAGGTTCAGTCCCACCCTCCAGAAATGACCGTCTATCTGCCGCAGTCAGGTGTTATGTGGGCAACCCCTTGGCCTGGTCCAGCCACTCGGGCCCCCAACAATGAGGATCCTGTGAGCCGAATCACCCTCAGGTAATCGTGTCACATGGCTGTAGTGACACTCCCTCACAATGCAGGTAACGTGCCTCATTCGGTATCCTGTGAGCGACTGCTCATCTGACACAAAGTCAAATCAAGGATTCTTATTAAATCATTTGTTTTAGAGTAATAGCTGGGATCCGTCATACTAAACCCCTTCATAAACACATCAATCAAGTCCCCTATTAATCCAAACTGCTCGAAACTGAAAAGATTTGGCTCCCACACTCTGTCTTATACCTCTCAATCCTGTAATCAGCCTGGTCGCTCTCCTTGGGGCGTTCTCTAGAGCTGTTATGTCTTTTTTTGTAATATTGGGACCTAAACTGTACACAGTACTCCAGATGTTAAGGAATTGTATATAGGTCAGGTCGGGGAGCATACACTGATACAGCGTGTTGCCACACCCACCACATGACAAAACAGCTCGGAATCCGGGATGGCAATCCCCCTGGCAGACAGGCAGTCCAGTTCCCACTCTCCAGAAATGACCAGCCAGGTGTTGCATGGGCATCCCCTTGGCCTGGTTCAGCTGCCCGCGTCCTCAACATTGAGAATCATGTGAGCTTGGATCACCCTCGGGTAATGACGCCACATGGCCGTAGTGCCGTAACTGATACTCCCTCACAATGCAGGTCATGTGCCTCATTCCGGACTCCATGAACAACACAAAGTCAAACCATTGGTACCCAAGGACCCTCCATAGAGACACAGTACCAAAGGAGTCCAGTCTTCATTTCAGGTCACTGGATGGTGTCCATGTCTCACAACCAGGAAGCACCAGGACTCTAAAGACTTGGACCTTCGTCCTTTTGCAGAGATATCAGGAGCGCCACACTACATACTATACTACAGCTTTCATTAAAGTTTCAGATACAGCATTTTGGATTGACGTCAAGACCTGAAGCCGGTCAAACTCGGACTTGACAGATCGGCCCAGAGTTTCTGAGTTGGAAATTTAACTTGAGAGGCCGTTCCAGCTAAAAATTCCAACTTCCCACTTCAAATAGAACGCAGCATAACACAGTCACCTGAGGGAGATTTAATAACCGGCCTTGCCATAACTCCTTTCTGCGGCTCTGCTTTCTGTCAATGTTTCACTCTGTTGCTGGAGATTCAGGAGCTCTGCTGAACAGCCAGTTTGGGTGTCTGTTAATGTCACTAAGTTTACTGGACATTCACCACACTCTTGAAATGGAGCAGAGCTCAAGAAGGGTATATAGCAGCAGACCTCAGATGTCGGAGCTGGGAATGACGTCACACACGAGTTGAACGTGTTCCAGTAAAACATTTGGATAGCCAATATGGAAATTGCTGTGCTTTCTCTATTGAAGTAAATAGTTGATAACAACACACTATGGTATATTTAGCATATCCAAACATTGTAGCAGCATGTCGACAGATAGAATTTGGACAGGCCTGTGTGTACGACTGATTTAATAAGACACAACTAATAATAATTCTTTGCATTTATATAACACTTTTCTCACTACTCAAAGCGCTTAGCAATTGCAGGTTAAGGGCCTTGCTCAAGGGCTGAACAGAGCAGAGTCCCTTTTAGCATTTTACGGGATTCGAACCAGCAACCTTCCGATTGCCAGTGCAGATCCTTAGCCTCAGAGCCACCACTCTGCCTGACAAATGGGCAGAAGTGCTAATAAACAGTATAAAACTACCGCTCTCGATAAAGGTTGTGGCGTACATTGGAATTTTGGATTGACATTGTGACCTGAAATCAGACAAAGTTGGACTTGACAGACCGACCCTGAGTTTCCGAGTTGGAAACCCAACTTACATGGGTGTTCCAGTTGAAAATTCCATCTAGGAACTCGGAGATGCCAACTTCCCACTTCAAACGATTTAACCTCAGAAGTTGGCTATCGGAGCTTGGAATGATATCACACCCGAGTTGACCTCATTCCATCCATCCATCCATCCATCCATTGTCTCCCGCTTATCCGAGGTCGGGTTGCGGGGGCAGCAGCTTGAGCAGAGATGCCCAGACTTCCCTCTCCCCGGCCACTTCTTCTAGCTCTTCCGGGAGAATCCCAAGGCGTTCCCAGGCCAGTCGAGAGACATAGTCCCTCCAGCGTGTCCTGGGTCTTCCCCGGGGCCTCCTCCCGGTTAGATGTGCCCGGAACACCTCACCAGGGAGGCGTCCAGGAGGCATCCTGATCAGATGCCCAAGCCACCTCATCTGACTCCTCTCGATGCGGAGGAGCAGTGGCTCTACTCTGAGCTCCTCCCGGATGACTGAGCTTCTCACCCTATCTTTAAGGGAAAGCCCAGACACCCTGCGGAGGAAACTCATTTCAGCCACTTGTATTTGCGATCTCGTTCTTTCGGTCACTACCCATAGCTCATGACCATAGGTGAGGGTAGGAACATAGATCGACTGGTAAATTGAGAGCTTCGCCTTGTGGCTCAGCTCCTTTTTCACCACGACAGACCGATGCAGCGCCCGCATTACTGCGGATGCCGCACCGATCCGCCTGTCGATCTCACGCTCCATTCTTCCCTCACTCGTGAACAAGACCCCGAGATACTTGAACTCCTCCACTTGGGGCAGGATCTCGCTACCAACCCTGAGAGGGCACTCCACCCCTTTCCGGCTGAGGACCATGGTCTCAGATTTGGAGGTGCTGATTCCCATAATAATTGTCACACCCGAGTTGACCTCATTCCAGTAAAACAATTAGAAAACAAAAATGGAGGAGAAATCCTTTGCTGCGTTTCCTCCATTAAAGTAAATAGCAGTCGATAACAATGCACTACGCTGTATTTTGCACATCCAAACACCGTAGTAACATGTCCATAGATAGAAGGTGGACAAATGCTGTGTGTGTACGACTGATTTAATGAGACACAAATAGGCAGAAGTGCTAATAAACAGTATAAAACTACCGCTCTCAATAAAGGTTGTGGCGTACATCGCCATTTTGGATTGACATCGTGACCTGAAATCAGACAAAGTAGGACTTGACAGACCTGCCCTGAGTTTCCGAGTTGGAAACCCAACTTGCATGGGTGTTCCAGTTGAAAATTCCATCTAGGAACTCGGAGATGCCATCTTCCCACTTCAAACGATTTTACCTCAGAAGTTGGCTATCGGAGCTTGGAATGATGTCACACCCGGGTTGACCTCATTCCAGTAAAACAATTGGAAAACAAAAATAGAGGAGAAATCCTTTGCTGTGTTTCCTCCATTGAAGTAAATAGCAGTCGATAACAACGCACTACGCTGTATTTTGCACATCCAACCTCTGTAGCAACATGTCCACAGATAGAAGGTGGACAAATGCTGTGTGTACGACTGATTTAATGAGACACACATAGGTGGAAGTGTTAATAAACAGCATAACACTACAGCTCTCACTAAAATTTGCGGTGTACGAGGGTTGTTTGCGTTCCGCGCGGAATTTTATCGTTTGTCGAGTGTCAGCCTGTCGAAACCTGTTCTGCTGTGTAGAGGGATTATTCAAGTGGTTACATGTTTTTGTTCAGATGTTTTGCTCCCTCTCTTCCTTCAGAATGAACAAGAGAAGCAAACGAACTGAGAGTGCGCAGCCGGCGCTAGCGGCGAAGCTCCCGACTCCGTGCGTGCGTGACTTTCGAGTGATGATTTTTTACGACTTTTCTGATGGTTTAACAGCTAAAGAGTGCTGCCAAAAACTTTCTCGCATCTTCAAGAAGAATGCTCCAAAGAAGACGATGGTTTTTAAGTGGTTCCAGCGCTTCAGCACAGGCCACTTCAACTTTGACGATGAAGAACGTGAACCGAAACCGCGAAGTTCGACTGATGGCAGAAATGCTGATCGTGTGAAGGAGTTCCTGGAAGAAGATGGTCGTGTGACCATCAGGAAAATTGCCCTGGAACTTGGGATGACCCAGTATGCTGTCGACACCATCATTCGACGAGATCTTGGCTTTACAAAGAAATGTGCCCGATGGGTTCCAAGGCTGCTGACTGTGGAACAAAAGCAAGCTCGCGTGGAATGGTGCAAGTTTTTCCTTGACAAGTTCAACAATGGCCAATCGATCTTGCACCATGTGACTTTTGGCTCTTCCCGAAGGTGACAGAACCCCTGCGAGGCCACAACTTCGAAACTCGAGAGGAACTGATTGCAGCTGTCAAAGAACAGCTGGACAACCTCCCAAAGACAGCCTTTCGCGAGTGTTTTGCGGCGTGGGTCAGAAGAGCCCAAAAGTGCATTGATGGTGGCGGTGAATACTTGGAAAAAGTTTAAAAAGGATCGAAGTACATGAGAAAAATAGAAAAAAAAATCCTTGGCTACTTATTTCGAGTGATTCCGCGCGGAACCCAGACAACCCTCGTACGTCACCATTTTGGATTGACGTCATGATCTGAATACGGACAAACTCGGACTTTACAGACCGGTCCTGAGATTCTGTGATGGAGAAAGGTGACATTTGAAAATGTTCTCCGTAGTAGTATAATTCTAAAAACACTGGCTCAGTGCTGCAGTCTGGATGTGTGAAAATAGCGAGTGTTGAAAACGTCGACTCAAATTTCCATGCTTATTACACGGTCTTTCGACTAACTGAGTTTTGCTCATGACATGTTCTCAGCTGCTTTGCCTGCCTTATACCTGAGCGTCAATCTCAAAAACAATTCCACTTCATCGCCAGTCCGAACAAAACTTTTTTTTTTTTAGTTTTTCATATTTGCCATTGCTTTTCTCTGTGTGCGTGAAATGCAAAATGAAAGTCTAGTGTGGAGGACGCGTTCTCTTCCGATGCGTTCATGCCCAAGGAGGGCGAATTGTTACATGGCGTGCGTTTTCAGATATTTTCGTAATTGATGTGAAAATGTTAATGTGGCATGAGATTGCTTTTGTTTAAGCAAACTTTTTTCAAATGAAATCGCAGTAGTGTGGACATAGCCTTAAATTATGTAAACTACATGTTTCGAATAGTCATGTAGTGTGACGGGGTTGTTTTCACTGTGTGGCGTTTTAGACGTGCACATTGAATGAGACTGAAGTAGTGGTTATAGGTGGGGTGAGACTGGTGCATACATCTCCTACCTCTAGGATGACAATGGAAATAATTGCCATTTCTGGACTCAGCCATGGAAACAAGCGTTGAAGCTGTCCGCACTGGCCAATCAAGTAGCAGTTTACAATTATTGCGATCACACCCATAACCTCCATTACATTCTGCAGGGAAGAAGAACACAACGTCAACATTTTCAGTATATTTAGAAAAGCAAGCCTCTCTTCAACATCCATAACATTTTCGTACTGCATAGTCACTTGAAGAACATTTAAGAGGACACACACATTTTAAACTCGCTCATCCATTACCTGCCATTGACCAATGCTCTCAACCCTCTGGCCAAACGGCCTCTGTAGGCCAGTGCAGAGTTTAAAAGCATCGCTGCGAATTTCAATGATGTTGTTGATCAGCGCACACATAGCGGCTAGAGGGAAGGCAGATGAAAAGAGGACGACGTAGCCGAACTGGATGAACATCTCCTGATAATCTTGGAATGTATCCTGCAGTGAAACCAAGGAGGAAAGATAAGCATTTCAATACAAAAAACTTAAACGAACTGAGGAGCTAAGCCCGTTGAATCATCACTAGTTAAGACCACTGACTGCTTCCCAGCCTGTATATTAGCATATGATGTCGAAGGGAGGGGGGATCCCCAGGAAACATGACCCACAAGGCCAAACAAGAACCACCGCGCCACCACTTTCCTTGTCCGCCAACAAATGTTCAACACCAGATTTTGTTTTGGATGGGTGTACAGTCATGGCCAAAAGTTTTGAGAATGACCCAAGTGTTGGTTTTCACAAAGTTTGCTGCTTCAGTGTTTTTAGATCTTTTTGTCAGATGTTTCTATGGTGTACTGAAGTAGAATTACAAGCATTTCAGAAGTTTCAAAGGCTTTTATTGACAATGACATTAAGTTTATGCAAAGAGTCGATATTTGCAGTGTTGGCCCTTCTTTCTTTTTCAAGACCTCTGGCAGGCTGTCTGTTCATCAACTTCTGGGCCAAATCCTGACTAATGGTAGCCCATTCTTGCAGAATCAATGCTTGAAGTTTGTCAGAATTGGTGGATTTTTATTTGTCCACCAACCTCTTGAGGATTGATCACAAGTTTCCTGGCCATGGACAACAAATTTCGATGTTTTGTTCCTCGAGCCACTTACTTCTCACTTTTACCTTATGGCCTGGTGCTCCATCATGCTGAATTAATCATTGTTGGTCACCAAACTGTTCTTGGATGGTTGGGAGAAGTTGCTGTTGGAGGATGTTTTGGTCCCATTCTTAATTCATGGCTGTGTTCTTAGGCCAAATTGTGAGTGAGCCCACTGCCTTGGCTGAGAAGCAACCCCACGTGACATGAATGGTCTCAGAATGCTTTACTGTTGTTATGACACAGGACAGATGGTAGCGCCATTCACCTTTTTTTTTTTTTCCGGATGCCCCAAACAATCAGAAAGGGGATTCATCAGAGGATATGACTTTCCCCCAAGAGTCCTCAGCAGTCCAGTCCCAGAATCTCAGTCTGTCCCTGATGTTTTTCTTGGCCTCTTTGCTGCCCTTCTTGACACCTACCAGGCCATCCTCCAAAAGTCTTTGCCTCACTCACACCTGCCTGCTGCCATTCCTGAGCAAACTCTGCACTGGTGGTGCCCGCAGCTGAATCAACTTTAGGAGATGGCCCTGGTGCTTGCTGAACTTCATGGGGCGCCCTGAAGCCTTCTTCACAACAACTGAACCTCTCTATTGTAACTCACTCATCATGACAGAGTGACCTCCAGCCTTGTCCTTGTCGACACTCTCACCTGTGTTAATGAGAGGATCACTGAAGTGACGTCAGTAGGTCCTTTTGTGGCAGGGCTGACATGCAGTGGAAATGGGTTTTTTGGGATTAGCTTCATTTTCATGGCAAAGAGGGACTTTGCAATTAATTGCAATTCATCTGATCCCTCTTCAGAACATTCTGGAGTCGATGCAAAGTGCCATCATAAAAACTGAGGCTACAAACTTTGCGAAAATTAATATTTGTGTCAATCTCTGACTGTATTTCAGAGACTGAAGATTTATTGAGCGAACTCATATTGCTTACTGCACTTGACTGCACTTTAACTTCTAGTTCAAACTACCATTAAAGTGAAGGTTTGTCCTTTTTATATTATGAAAGAAAATAATTGCATTAAATACATTTAAATTGATTTCATTTTCCTTACTGTGACATTAAATTATAAGGGGGGGGGGGGGGGGGCAAATCTGATGACCTACTGCACCCATCAGTTTTGCCCACCACTCAGTTAAAAAATAAGAAAATACAGATAATACACCCATCCCAAGTAAAATCTGGTGTGGAACATTTGTGAGCAAACTCAGATTGCTAAAAAAGAAAGAAAGTAAAGTTTTTTTTCTTTATATATCATGAAAGTATGATATCAAAGTTTATATGAACTGATTTCTTATTTCTTAGTGCAACATTTAATTTTGGTATGGTGGATCTGATGACCTACTATACCCATCAGTTTTGGCCACCGCTTGTAATTTTCAGTTCAAGAAAGAATTAAAGTGATTGCTTGTTCCTTTTATATTATGAGTCACAATATTTTTTAAAGCACGTATGAACTGATTAATTGTGAATTTCCCCTTGGGATTAATAAAGTATCTATCTATCTATCTATCTATCTATCTATCTATCTATCTATCTATCTATCTATCTATCTATCTATCTATCTATCTATCTATCTATCTATCTATCTATCTATCTATCTATCTATCTATCTATCTATCTATCTATCTATCTATTTTCCTTATTATTCCTTATTGATGCCTTAAATTACACTGATGGCATGTGACGACCACATGAGCAAACTCACAATTGACCAGATTAGTGGTCAGTTAATCATCCTGTTCCCCTCCACTAGTGATCGTCTGTACTTGGGAGGATACATGCCTAACACTGAGAACAAAGCCGATGAGGAAAAACATTTTTTAGAAAAAAGCTGGAAAATTAAAAAATTAAAAAACCTCTTCAATTGGACGATGAGCCCCATCTTAGTGAGTACGAGTGGCTTCGTCTGGAAAGCATTAGGGAAAGAGGTCTTATTTTAGGAGTGTGTTATAGACCACCCAATGCAGACAGTAACTTCAATGTGCATCTTTTTAGGAATATTAAAAATCAACTTTACAGGGGGATATTATAATCATGGGGGACTTATCTACCTGAATATTAACTGGGATAACCTTGCAAATGGTGGAGCACACGAGCAGGAGGTTGCAGAAGTAATCAGTGACTGTTTTTTAACACAGTATCTTAAAGCATCAATGTGGGGGGACACCTGTCTAGATTTAATATTTTGTAATAATCAGGATAGAATTGAGGGTGTAGAGGTGACTGAACCACTAGGGTCATGTGACCATAATATAATACAGTTCTCAGTGTTTTATAAGAATGTAGATGTACTTTGGTAGAGCAAATTTTGAGCAAATGCGCCTAAGTCTAAGGAGGATAGACTGGGATAAGCTTTTAAGTGTAGAGACAGTTGAGGAGCAGTGGAACAGGTTTAAAAACATGTTACAAATAATGCTGGACAAGTACGTACCTAAATTTGGAATAAGAAGGAAATGTAAAAAACTCTGCAGTGGGTTAATAAAGAGTTAAAAAAGAAGCTGAAAAGGAAAAAACAGACAGATAAGTCATATAAGACTGATAACTCCAATGTGAATAATCGTAGGATGTATGAGAACATGAGGGCAACCATTAAGAAGAACATTAGGGAGGCTAAAAGGCAGTTAGACAGGAATACAGCAGATAAAACGAAAGATGACCCAAAGAGATTATTTTAGTATTTTAATAGTAAAAAAACAATCAAGTAGGAGGTGAAGTGTATGGGAATAGCAAAGAGGAATTAAAAAATACAGACAGTGAAATAGCAGAGGCTCTAAATGTGCATTTTCCTGAGGTTTTCACATGAGAGGAAGTGGAAAACCACCCAGCAGTAACAGGGACTACTAAGGAAGTATTGAGGGATTTGGAAAATGTAGAGAGAGAAGTGCTGTTCTGATTAGATAAGCTGAAAACAAACAAATCACCAGGATCAGATAAAATTTATCCTTGAGTCCTTAAGGAGGTTAGCAAGTACATATATAAACCCTTGATGAATATTTTTAGGAAGTCACTGCACACTAGGGAGATTTCGAAGGACTGGAAAATAGTAAATATCATCCCATTATATAAAAAGAGTGACCAGGCAGATCCAAGCAACTATAGGCCAGTAAGCTTAATGTGCATCACAGGAAAATTAATGGAAGGGATTATTAAGGACAAGATTGAGCAAACACCTGGCAAGGACAGAGTTTTACTGAACAGTCAGGGTGGGCTCAGAAGAGGGAGGTCGTGTTTTACCAACATGCTGGAATTCTATGAGGAGGCAACAAAAGAATACGATCAGAGTGGAGCTCATGATATTATTTAGCTGGACTTTCAGAAAGCATTTGATAAAGTGCCACATGAGAGGTTGGGCATCAAACTAAAAGAAGTGGGAGTTCAGGGTGTGGTGTGTAGATGGGTGCAGAGTCGGCTCAGACACATGAAGGAGAGGTGATGGTGTGAGAAACCTCATCTGAAATTAGGCGATGTTAAGAGTGGCATTCATCAGGGGTCAGTGTTAGTGCTGCTACTATTTTTAATATCTATAAATGATTTGGATAGGAATACAGAAAGCAAGCTGATTAAGTTTTCAGATGATACCAAGCTAGGTGGATTGGCAGATAGTTGAGAATCCATTGAATCATCACAGAGAGACTTGGACGGCATACAGGCTTAGCAGATTTATGGCAGACTTTAAATGTAAAGTATTACATATAGGAGGACTGATTACACAATGGGAGGTCAGAAAATCAAAAGTACACCTAATGAGAAGCGTTTAGGAATCAACTGCCAGACAGTGTTGAGAAGCCATTAAGAAGGCTAACAGAATGTCTGCTTATATAGCGCCTGGATGTGTGGAGTACAAGTCACAGGAGGTTCTGCTCAAACTTTATAACACACTGGTGAGGCCTCATCTGGAGTCCTGTGTGCAGTTTTGGTCCTCGAACTACAAAAAGAACATAACAGCACTAGAAAAAGTCAACAGAAGAGCAACTAGGCTGATTCCAGGACTACAGGAGATGAGCTATGAAGAAAGATTAAAAGAGCCATTACAGTTTAAACAAAAGAAGATTAAGAGGAGACAAGATTGACACGTTTAAAATTATGAAGGGAATTTGTCCAGTGAATCGAGACTGTAACTTTAAAATGCGTTCAGCAAAAACATGGGGAAATTTGTTAAAGGTACATTTCACACAAACATTAGGACTTTTTTTTTTACACAAATAACCAGAGACACATGGAATAAGTCTACCAACTAGTGTGGTAGACAGTAGGACTTTAGGGACCTCCAAAACTCGACTTGATGTTACTTTAGAAAAAAGTATTAGTGCGTTATAAAGCTTGAGCAGAACCTCCTGTGACTTGTACTCTACACATCAAGGCGCTATATAACCTGACATTCTGTTAGCCTTCTTAATGGCTTCTGAACACTGTCGGGAAGTCGATACCTTAGAGTCCACTACAACTCCTAAAATCCTCCTCATAAGGCGTACTCTCAATTTTCAGACCTCCCATTGTGTATTCAGACCTCACATTTTTACTCCCTATGTGTAATTCTTTACATTTACTTAAATTAAATGGTTAAAGGTCTCAGCTCCTTTAATCTTTCTTCATAACTCATCCTTTGTAGCCCTGGAATCAGCCCTGTTGCTCTTCTCTGGACCTTTTCTAGTGCTGCTATGTCCTTTTTGTAGTTCGAAGACCAAAACTGCACACAGGACTTCAGATGAGGCCTCACCAGTGTGTTATAAAGCCTGAGAAGAACCTCCTGTGATTTGTACTCCACACATCAAGGTGCTATATAACCTGACATTCTGTTAGCCTTCTTAATGGCTTCTGAACATTGTCTGGCAGTTGATTCCTAAGTCCTTCTCATGAGGTCTACTTTTGATTTTCAGACCACCCATTGTGTATTCAAACCTCACAGTTTTACTTCCTAAATGCAATTCTTTACATTTGCTGACATTAAATGGTTAAAGGTCTCAGCTCCTTTAATCTTTCTTCATAACTCATCCTTTGTAGCCCTGGAATCAGCCCTGTTGCTCTTCTCTGGACCTTTTCTACTGGTGCTATGTCCTTTTTGTAGTTCGAAGACCAAAACTGCACACAGGACTTCAGATGAGGCCTCACCAGTGTGTTATAAAGCCTGAGAAGAACCACCTGTGACTTATACTCCACACATCAAGGCGCTATATAACCTGACATTCTGTTAGCCTTCTTAATGGCTTCTGAACATTGTCTGGCAGTTGATTCCTAAGTCCTTCTCATGAGGTCTACTTTTGATTTTCAGACCACCCATTGTGTATTCAAACTTCACAGTTTTACTTCCTAAATGAAATTCTTTACATTTGCTGACATTAAATTACATCTTCCACAAATATGCCTGAGCCTGTATGTTGTTCAAGTCGCTCTGTGATGATTCAATGGATTCTCGATTGTCTGCCAATCCACCTAGCTTGGTATTATGTCCAAACTTAACCAGCTTGTTACTTATGTTTCTACACAAATCATTCATACATTGTGATGGATGGCCAGGGATCCTGCCCGGATGGGATGCCCTTTCCAAGAGAAGACCTGGGGAATGGGCATACTGCCAGGAGTACCTCCCCCGGAACACGAGAGGGCAGCCCCCTTGGTTTACATCAGGGCCATGGAATTGGAGCTTAGAAGCTCAACTCGGTGGGGGTCCGTGGCCACCGCCAGGGGGCACCTGGACATCTCCAGAGTCTGGACATGCAGCACTTCTGCCACACCCAGAAGTGCTGCCGGATGTTAATCAAGGGACACCTGGAGCACATGTGGGTGCACTATGAAGGAGGCCGTCTTACTCCATTCCTGAGCCAGAGTCGGAGGAGGAGGATGAAGCTTGGGAAGAAAGGAGTACAGGAGAGTCAGGAAGAGAAGGACTGAATACTGTGTTGGAGCACTGTGTTGTGCGCAGGACATTAGTGTAATAAAAACATGTGTGTTTTGGACATACGGTGTATGTCTGTCTGTGCCCGGGGCCTGGCTTTCTACAATATACTGTATACTGTATATTTTAAACATAACACACTCTTAATTTCACTCTGATTCTAATAAGGTTCCTGGCCTCATCTCCCTCTGCTTCCAGCAATTTTGCTCCAATTTACATACCATAGCCTCAACAGACACCTCTTTTAGTTTGATGCCCAATCTCTCACGTGGCACCTTATCAATTGCTTTCTGAAAGTCCAGATAAATAATATCATATGTTCTACTCTGGTCATATCCTTTTATTGGTTCCTCATAGAGTTCTGGCATGTTGGCAAAACACAACCTCCCTCGTCTGACCCCATGCTGAATGCTCAGTAAATCTCCTGTTCTTGCCATGTGTTGCTCAATCATATCCTTAGTTGTTTAATCTTTTCCTTCATATGCTGAAATTGGGAAATTACTCCAACATGGAACCCTTCAACAAACAAGCTGCTGGTGAAGGTGCTAATGTAGTATCTGAGGGACATGGCCAGTCCATGGCTAGTGGTAGCTGGATAAGACTTGCCAGAGACTGGCCAATGTTGAGTTGATACTTATTTGTGAATTTCCCATCGGGATTAATAAAGTATCTATCTATCTATCTATCTATCTATCTATCTATCTATCTATCTATCTATCTATCTATCTATCTATCTATCTATCTATCTATTGCGGTACCTGCTCTATGATATAAAATGCCATCATCAGATCTCTTGAACATTTTATGAATGTTGTACAAATGACTGTTCATAAGAGACCACAATAAGCCCTGCCGAGCACAGCCTGTCTGATGACTCACCTCGTATTTCTTCATGCAGCTTTCAACCTCAGCTTGGGTGAGGTGACTTGAGAACTTTTCCTCTGGAGGATCCATCCAGGAGTCCCTCTTGGCTTTGGTTTCTTCCTTATGAGAGGTGTGCCTGGTCTTCTGCTGTCGGAGTATCATGGTGGACTCGACGTCCGCCGGTAGGGAAGCCCTCAGTATCTCGCTAGGGGCTTCCTTGCTATTGAGACACTCGTTCTCATCATCGTCGCACATCTCAAACACTGCAGCTGGGTCCATTCCTTTCTCAACCATCGTAGGGCTACCTTCCTCCAGAAAACTGTCGTTCACCTGGCTTATGATGGACCCTGCCTTTCGTTCCACCTTCTCGATGAAGCTCACTTTACGAAGTTTCAAGCCGCAGTCAATGAGGCTCTCTTCTTCGTTTTCTTCTTCACTTTGCCTCTCCTCCTCTTCCTCTTCTTCCGGAACTCCACAGCCTCCATTCAGACACTTCTTCTCCCTTTTGTCACTTTCTGCATTCGGGTCCCTGCTGCCTTGACCCTGGTGAGCCTGCTCTGCAGACGAAGCCTGGGCCTTTCCTAGAGCCGAACGGCCACATTTAAGCACATAGGAGACTAGGAGCTCCCAGACCACCTTCACAGTGAGTTCCCCCAGCTTGTGTCTCTCGTACAAGTACGGCTGGAGCACCTCCTTGACGTTCTGAAGAAACTGACGGATTATCAGCAGAGTGGCCAGCATCTGAGGGGGGACATGGAAAGAATTAGGTTAGGATTATTTGACCGTTTTGCCCCTTCTCTGGATACATGCGGGCTCACCCACCCCTACACAGAGATTCTCACAAAACTAAACAATAGAGCGGCCGAGTCCAGCTGATATCCTACAATGGTCTGCTGTTCAAATGGTGACCTCAGAAATTACTAGATTTGTTCAGCTGAGTTCCTGTGGGAAACAAGATGCACCATTAAGTTTTATTTGACTGTTTCTTATGGTAGACTTCACAGTGGTGCGGTGGACAGCACTCTAGAGTCTCACACTACCTAAGATGACCACCAGGAGGCAGCCAATCCTGGAACAATCAGGTCCAAATCAACAATCAGTCCCAGATTGGAAACCATTCCAACACATGACATGCTTATCTTCACACTGACAGTCATTTACATGGGGAATTTGGCCAATTGGCCTAACCTGCATGTCCTGTTTGGTTCCAAACCTGGAAGTTATCATCACTGACCATCATTTGAAGGCCTTATAGGGTCCTTACATCCATGTGTGCAGAGTACTGCAAAAGTCTTACCTGCATTTGCTAATGAACATGAAACACAGAACACAAGAACATAAGAAATGTGACAAACGAGAGGAGACCATTCGGTCCATCAAGCCCATTTGTTTAGCTAACAGCTAAGGTGTCCCGGCATCTCATCCTGACTTTTCTTAAAGGTTGTCAAGGTTCCTGTTTCAGCTACATGCCTTGGTAGTTTGTTCCAGAGTCCCACCATTCTTTGCGTAAAGAAGAGCTTCACTGGCACTATGATTAGTTAGGATAACAACCTTACCTTAAAACTTCTTTCTTCTTCACCTGAAAATGTACATGAGGCCAATTTAGAGTTGCCAGCTTACCTAATCAACGCATCCTGTGCCATGTTAGTGTGCTGCTTTGTTCCCTGTGCTGAAAGCACAGAAAGCACATGGCTTCCCATGAACCTTCGTGTGGAATGGGTGGGTTCAGAAAATAGAAATGGGACTGGTATGAGTGACTTGTGTTGAGTGTGTGAGTGCATCTTGTGAAGGACTGAAGTCCCATGAAGAGCTGACTTCCAAGTGGCACCTACTATTGATGCCATATGCCCTTGATAAAGCAGATTAAACAGAATTCTTTTGAGTAAATAGCAGATCACATACGCAAAGATGCCGGTGGAAATTAAGGGCATGTGCGTTGTTGATTAAATTGTAAGAATTTGGGACAAATGACCAAAATCTTAATGACCTTTAAAATAGTCTCTGCATGAAATGTTGGTGAAGATGAATGAGTTCAAATATTCATTTAATGTTTTAAGGTAAAATTGTTGGCTTCTCCGGACACTAATGGAGAGCAGTCCTGACACTTTGCCAATAAATTACAGAGTGCTAGAGAAATACTGAATCATTATAATGTGCCTATAATCAAGCCATGAGGTTGTTTTTAATGTAACACTAGGGGGTTCTGTCCCCTGCTTGCTCTGTTCGCATACACGCTAGTCATTTCCCGGATCTGCCGCTTGCGACGAATCATGCTGTGTTTCTGGATAAACACAAATATCAACCCTGTCTTTGATATCTCCGTCTTTCGAAACTATTATCGCTGACAATTAGTCACATGTTAGTTTATTATATATGCAAGCGTGATCTTTCGGATTCATATAGAAATCCAAGAAAACTTCTTTGTATGTGTTTTTCAGATAAATTTCGTGTGAAGTGCGATACTTTTAGACGTATGGATTTGTATCCATTATTGGCTATAGAATTTTTAACACGTCCTATCGTTTAACTCTTTCGATTCTTTGTGGCATCGCTTCTCCATGATCATAAATATAAACCTGACCGAATTGTGGTTTCTTTAATTAAAATTAAACTTGTAGTAGCTTTAATTGTTGCGGGACCACAGATTCTCATAGCGTATGGTCCTGAATCGTGTAAATCTACGTTTTGAGCATTGAATGATGTGAACGTGAACAGATTATTGTAGATTCGGATATTTTGCCTGTAGTTTTTGTGGATTTCACTTTCACCAAATAACAAATCTTTTAATTCTCGTGGATACACCTCTTCAATGGGAAGTAACACTACTTTTCCCTGATGGCAACATGAATTAGACGATCTACAAGTCTCCGACTTAAACTTTAAAGCCGAACAATATCTACATACTTCTGTCATATCACCTATGTCCATATATTCTATCTATTTTCGCTGTTCCATTGTTTCGCCGAGTAATAATTTCCATTTGTTAGTGTTGTGATGTGAGATTTTGCATACAAGTTGATAAATATTTTGTATGTCTTTATTTGTAACTTAAGCAAAGCAATGTAATATTAGTGTTACATTACTGAGAAACATTCATGTTTACAACCCCAACCCCCCTTTTAGGAATGGGTCTCTTTGAATTTTATGATAAGGTTGGGGGGAAGTGCCTCAAACCAGTTTGGTAAGTGTTTCTCTGCTAAGCTTTACCTTAACATATGGTTTGGAGGGCAGGTGTGAAGGTGTTCTGTCCCCCCATTGGTCTGAAGTATGGCTGTTTGGAACTGGCTTGTATCAGAAGCCTTTAAGTACTATGACGCCCTATTGGCTCTAGGGGTTGGACAGAAAATCTATAAATTTGCTCACTCCCTCACTCTCTCTCTCTCTTACCAACTGATGAAGGAACAGCTCACATGCCATGAACTGAAAAGGACAACACAACGAAGAGCACAGCTCAGCAGCCATATTGAGACAGGCATGCGGCCTGTT
This sequence comes from Erpetoichthys calabaricus, assembly GCF_900747795.2. NCBI lineage: Eukaryota > Metazoa > Chordata > Cladistia > Polypteriformes > Polypteridae > Erpetoichthys > Erpetoichthys calabaricus. The sequence continues at coordinate 151,675,463 of NC_041405.2, read as the reverse complement.
CTGAAGAAAGCTGATCACCAATGATGCCTTAACTAGAGACATTTTAAGTAACTAACAAGTGTGAGTGCCGCCTGAAACTACACATCAGCATTTAATCAGGTTGTATGGTTGCCAATATTCAAATGTACTTTGCATATTGTTATTATTTATGAATATTATCAATAATACATTATTTAAATTGTAACTAAACTCCTGTTTGTCTTTTACTACACCTAATTGCCTGAGGTTATAGATGTAGAAAGGAAGGTGGGGAGAAGTTATATACTATAATACCTTATAAACAGTGGGAAGTCTGTGAGATTTGAGGCATTCTGACAAAGGCTACACATTAATAATACAAAAGGGGAAAGTAGAGTAAGATATTACTGTACCAAGACAAAACAGTTAGCGCTAATGTGATCTTTACTATTAGTTTTTGAGAGTTTAGAATTTTAGTACTTTCATAATCTGTAACCTGCTCTGCATGTGTATCGCGCCAACATTTTTGAACCTCTTTACGACATTCTACTTTATGTTCTACTCTTTGTCTTTTATTTCCAGCCCCAGGTATGGTTAAATCTGTTAGCACAAAGTGTCGTCCCACAGGACTTGAAATTATCTTTCTGAAAAAGTGGCGTCTCGTCCCAGGATTTTTTTATATAATAGAGAGATAAGCACTGAGAACATATTTGTTCACTTTTTGCATAGCTAATTCCTTTCCTCTTACGTTAATTTCTAGACAAGTGACTTTTCTTTTTAATTTTATGGTTACCTTACCTTAAGTAGTAGGTGAAGTAAGCTCAGGTACAAGTGTCTTACATGTGCAACCCTTTCTCGGCATTTAATTAATTTGTATTGGGTACCTATTTAGCTGTTAGGAGTGACAGTCGGACAAGTAAAAGAGGAAAAATATACAAAATATACAAGTTGAAGTGACTACTCTCAAATTAAATTTGAAGCAATCCATAATTCAAGTTGCCTGGAATGTTTCTCTATTTTAAGACAGACGAGTTCACAAATTCACCAGTTTTTCATTGGAAGAAATGTCCTTAACCTCCTTAGCGTTATGTTTACCGAAAGGAAAAACGAGCCAAAAACGTTGAAGAAAAATGCTATTATGTGTAGTAGAAACACGTAAATACCAAAATGTCAACATAAATACAGTGGAGATGGCCAGTCGAGTGTCCACTGCTGTACTGATGCAGATTTAGTACGCCTCTTTTTGTGTGAAACGTTCTGAGACCTTCACCAACGCACAGCCCGATGCTGCAATCGGGACAGTACAAGTGTGTTTCTTTGCGTACTTTTCTTATATTTTTTCTGTTAGATAGATAGATAGATAGATAGATAGATAGATAGATAGATAGATAGATAGATAGATAGATAGATAGATAGATAGATAGATAGATAGATAGATAGATAGATAGATAGATAGATAGATAGATAGATAGATAGATACTTTATTAATCCTAAGGGGAAATTCACAATTTGTTTCAAATTTCACAAGTTGCTTGCGCATGAGAAGGTAAAATGTCAGTGCCTGCTCTGTGCGATTGACGCAACTCTTGTGATATTGCAGGCTACCACAGCGCAAGGCTTGTTGACCTCCACTTTTCCCCGACACAAGCTTTGACCGTTGCCACATTGTGAACATTAATTAGGGGGCTAACGTCTTGCTTGTCCCTGCACTCATACACAATTATTTTCATGACACAGCTACTGTTGAACTATGCTGAAACTTCATGCAACCAAATTCACCAGGCATTTCATGGCAGTTTGGCCGTACAGTTCCACATTATGCTTTACTATCACTTTTTTGGGTCAACGTCTGATGATCAATTCACATCATCATTGATATCACTCAAGTTTAGCAATGGTTCAGTTTCAGTTTATTCTAAAATTGCCTCAACGGCTTTCCATTTACCTTTGTGTTTTTAGTTACACTCTACCCAAAGCTTAAATATTGATGAGTTACCTTAGAATGGCAAAACACATACAAATATTCAAGATGTTTTGCAGCATTGTTATTTCTTCCACTAGATGGCAGCTGAATACTGTTACAAGCATCATTCCATCTTAAAAATGTAAAGAGGATAATTAAATGTCACCCTGCGTCTGACTTGTGGCTAACTCTAGTTGCATAGAATTCTAAGCCTGAGTCACAATTGGGGTCCACATCAAGGAGGTTAAAGAATAAGTTTAGTTTACCGGAAGCTAAGTTGTTTCATGCAGACAGACAAACATGGCAACCACAGTAGGTGCTTTTTGCATTTCACACACCTAAAATGGACGGATGAATTGTTAATTAATATTTTACTAATAATTAGATCATTAATTTACAAACCACAATCACGTTCCAGTCAATAATGTAATCACTTGGACGCACAACGCTCGTCATCACTTACACACAGGAAATGCAAACAGCATGAATAAATTTAAATATTAATTTGTAGGTGTGTGGAAGGTACATCTCAACATTGCATGATGAAAATGCTAAGTTGATAGCATTGCCGTCTCATATACCCAGCATTCAGTTGACTGAGTAGGGTCGGCATGTTCTTCTAATGTTTATATGGATTTGTCTCTCACATCCTTAAAGACATGCAGGTTATGGTGACTGGCAGTTCCAGTGATGGGTGGGTGTGTGCATTAGAACACTCTGGACAAGAACAGGCCATTCAGCCCAACAAAGCTCGCCAGTCCTATCCACTTATTTCTTCCAAAAAAACATCAAGTCAAGTTTTGAAAGTCCCTAAAGTCCTACTGTCTACCACACTACTTGGTTGCTTATTCTAAGTGTCTATCATTCTTTGTGTAAAGAAAAACTTCCTAATGTTTGTGCGAAATGTACCCTTAACAAGTTTCCAACTGTGTCCCCGTGTTCTTGATGAACTCATTTTAAAGTCACCATCTCGATCCACTGGACTAATTCCCTTCATAATTTTAGGTCACCTCTTAATCTTCTTTTGCTTAAACTGCTTAGGCTCAGCTCTTTCAATCTTTCCTCATAACTCATCACCTGTAGTTCTTAATCAGCCTAGTCGCTCTTCTCTGGACCTTTTCTAGTGCTGCTGTGTCCTTTTTGTAGCCTGGAGACCAAAACTGCACACAGGACTCCAGATGAGGCCTCACCAGTGCGTTATAAAGCTTGAGCAGAACCTCCTGTGACTTGTACTCCACACATCAAGGCGCTATATAACCTGACATTCTGTTAGCCTTCTTCATGGCTTCTGAACACTGTCTGGAAGTCGATAGCTTAGAGTCCACCATGACTCCTAAATCCTTCTCATAAGGTGGACTCTTGATTTTCCGACCATCCATTGTGTATTCAAACCTAACATTTTTACTTCCTATGTGTAATACTTTACATTTACTGACATTAAATTTCATCTGCCACAAATCTGCCCAAGCCTGTATGCTATCCCAAGTCCTTCTATAATGATATAACGGATTTCAAATTATCTGCTAATCCACCTATCTTGGTATCATCTGCAAACTTAACCAGCTTGTTACTTATCCATCCATCCATTATCCAACCCACTATATCCTAACTACAGGGTCTCGGGGGTCTGCTGGAGCCAATCCCAGCTAACACAGGGCACAAGGCAGGAAACAAACCCTGGGCAGGGCACCAGCCCACCGCAGAGCACACACACACCAAGCACACACACTAGGGACAATTCAGGATCGCCAATGCACCTAACCAGCATGTCTTTGGACTGTAGGAGGAAACCCACGCAGACACGGGGAGAACATGCAAACTCCATGCAAGAAGGACCCAGGAAGCGAACCCAGGTCTCCTTAATGTGAGATATTATATTCCTATCTAACTCATTTAACTTATATTACTATCTAAATCATTTATATTTATTAAAAATAGCAGCAGCCCTAGCACTGACCCCTGCTGGTCACCACTCTTAACATCGGCCAGTTCTGATGAGGTTCCTCACACCATCACCCTCTGCTTCCTGTGTATGAGCCAATTCTGCACCCATCTAAAAACATCACCCTGAACTTCCACTTTTTTCAATTTGATGCCCAACCTCTCATGTGGCACCTTATCAACGTCTGCCTGAGTGGGCTATGTGATATACTGAAGCTCTGTCCAGGACTGCTACCAGACTTGAGATTAAGTGGGTTTGAGAGTATTGTGATATAGTTTTATGATATTTTGAAATATGTTCTTAATCATCATAGAGATCAGCTGGATTAAGCTTTTAACTGTGAAGATGGTTAGTAAATTGTGAACCATGTTTAAAAACCCTTCACACCTAATGTAGGAAGAACACATCACATGTATTAAAATTAATCAAATCCTCTTGTAAGGGAGAGCTTCTCTGTAAAATCAGATTAAACGTTGCCATTCAAAGACATCACTGGAATATGGATAAAAGTGGCTGATGCCATGCCACCAGCTGTTTGTGGTCTCTTGCCATTCACAGTTATGATATATTTGGAGTAAACGAGAGGTTGAAATATTTGATCCGCAAAAAGATGAACTCTAGACTGTGCATCTTATAAATGTGTCTAAGGACTCTGATGCCAGCAGAACTATGAACCACAGATGAGGCTACACAGCGTCCAAGTTCTGACTGCATGTCACTAAAATGACCATCTTTACTGTAAATGGCAAACATGCCATACCAGAATATACATGGACCACTGTACTTAATCAAAAGTTATTTTTAAAACATCTCCATTCATGTTGCCATAACAAATTTTACTAGCCCTCAAGATATTGCTTTCCGCTCCCAGTGTTTGGAGATAATGGAGTAACTCCCTCAACTCACTCAACAAGAACCTTGCTGCGGGTCCCTTGGCTCAGCATCGGCAGTTCTCCACAGTGAGATACTGAGAAACTTTGTGGTGTCAGTCCACGGCAATTCTTCACTAGTTTCAGTTGTGCTCAGTTCACATTTTTACTTCCTATATGTAACATTTTACATTTACTGACATTCAATTTCATTGTCTACTAATCTGCCCAAGCCTACAGGGTAGGATTCAAAAGTAATGAGCCTTTGTTCAAAAAGACAAATTTATTGAGCAAATCGGTACAACTAATTAATAGTCTTCAAAATAGGCACCTCCTGCATCAATACACTTTTGTAGGCGGCTTTTCCATGACTGGAAGGTGTCCACGTAGGCCTGTTCCGGGATGGCTGCAAGGGCTGCCTTGACATTTGCTTGGATGTCCTTGATCGAGTCGAAGCGTTTTCCTTTCAGCACTGATTTTAAGCGCGGAAACAAGAAGAAGTCAGAAGGCGACACGTCCGGACTTTAGGGAGGCTGGGGGACCACCGGAACGTTCACCCGGGCCAGGTAGGCGCTCACGATGAAGGCGGTGTGGCTGGGCGCGTTATCGTGGTGAAGCTTCCAGCTGTCCTTGATGTCCCTTCGCTTGCGTGCGACGCTTCTTTTCAGCCTTTTCAGGACTTCCAAGTAGTAAGCAGCATTCACGGTCTGTCCTTGCGGGACAAACTCGTAGTGGATGATCCCCTTCACTCCGAAGAAGGTAATGAGCATGGTCTTCGTCTTCAACGCGTACCGTTGCTCTAACGAACTTTCCATTCCGCCGTGTAACGCACTACCGCACAGGGGTTCCCGTCAAGGCCGATCCTACCGCTCCGAAAGCTTGGAGCGGTAGGAGCTCTGTTGCGTTGTGAAGCCAACACCCACTGTCGCCGTCACTGGCAAGTGGGGCGCGCGGCGAGGCACGTTTGCGTCAGAACAAAACGAGGCTCATTACTTTTGAATCCTACCCCTGTATGTGCTTTCCAAGTCCCTTCGTAATGGTTTGGCTGATTGTAGATCACCTGCCATCCCAATTAACTTGATATCATCTTCAAACTCAACCATCTTGTTGTCTATAATCTTATCGGGATCATTTTTGAACACTTTGGGGGGACACGACTCCTAACATCACCTAACAAGGCTCCTCACACCATAACCCTTTGCTTCTTGTGTTTGAGACATGTTTCCACCAATATGCACACTACTCCCTGAAATGAAACTTCTTTCAGTTTGATGCCCAACATCTCAACACCTGGAAAGCAATTAACCATCTTCTTTTGTCTGACTTGGTCATGAAATTGTTTAAAAAACGCACAAGAAGGCCAGTGCCGGTAAGCACATTTGACTCGCTGTCTTATCAAACACACAAGTTGAAGTACAAGAATAATCCATTTTTGGTCACGCGGTTCCTGAAAAACTCTCCTCCTTCTATCTTCCTTCTTTCCAATTAGTAAATGGCGCTCTTTATTCTATTTTGTTCTATTATTCTAAGCGCCTTGAGCATGGGAAATTCATTATATAAACAAAATGTATTAATATTGTATTATTATTTGTGCAAACACTTGGAGTCACACCGGAAGCTCCGCCTCCATAGATGCCACTGTCAATCAAATCAGTCGCTGGTGAAATCTGCCATGCACAAACTCATATTTATTAAAAAACGCACATGCACGACACACACAAGCAAGCAGCTAAAATCATTCACACGTTTGTACTTCAGACCGGCTTATTTAATTTATTTTTTAGGATTACGCCGTCACCGTCACGGCAACTTATTACACTCTTTTAGTGGAATTTTAGTGATGCATCAGGAGTTCTGGCCTTACGATTTTCAAAAGAGGGGGGTCTTCTGACCCTGGAAGTAGTTCAGTAGCCCACAACCTGTAGGACATCTCATTACAGATTGGTGCTAAAGGCCTTTCTGGACCTCAGCAAGGGTAGATTTAGTAGGAAGGGTCAGCAGAGACACAAACACTCCTGGCAAGAGGCAGAGAGGCCAAAAGAGAAAGAAACAGAGGGCAGGAGGACACTTGACAACTAGGAAAAACAGGCAAAGCCAGATTAAGAACCCCACAGGAACCCCTCAACTCACTACGACAAGGCCTAAAGGACTGTATGTGCCGCACCGGATGGATGGACAGGTATATCCCATCTGAGATCGACGATCTTGTCCTACCTGGTTAAGGAGGCTGTAATGGAGGGAGCACAAGAATGAAGGTGTAACCAAGTCTTGGCTTGAAAAGCTCACATACAGTCAGGTCTGTAAAGATTTCGACAGTCACGCAATTTTCACAATTTTGTGCCACCACAATGGATTTGAAACAAAGAAGTCAAGACGTGATTGAAGTGTAGACTTTCAGCTTTAAATCAAAGGGTTCAACAAAAGCATTGTGTGAGCCATTTAGAAAAGACTGTGGTCTTCCTATTTTCAGGTGCTCAAAAGTATTTGGACAAACTAACATAATCATAAATATAATAATCATTTTACATGCTTGATTGAAATCCTTTCCAGTCAATGGCCATCTCCAAGTGTCGCTTTCCACCCCAGTGATGCTTTGCCAGGCCTTCACTGCTGCTGTCTTCAGGTGCTAATTGTTCGTTGGACTTTCTGCTATCAGTTTTATCTTCAGTAAGTGAACTGCATGGCCTGTTGGGTTGAGGTCAGTTGATTGACTTGGCCATTGAAGAATATTCCACTACTTTGTCTTGAAAAGCACTTGGTTTGCTCTCACATTATGTTTTGCAGTATTTGTCTGAATCTGAGCAGACAGTAGAGACCCCTGAACACTTCAGAATTCATCCTGCTACTTCTGCCAGCAACACCAGTGACCCACTTCTATTGGCAGTCATGCTTGATCGGTCCATAACACGGCCTCCACCATGTTTCAAAGATGATAAGGCGTTTATCAGATCATGAGCCATTCCTTCTCTTCTTCATAGTCCTCTCCTTCTTCATATTGACCTTAATTTCATTTGTCCAAAGAAAGTTGTTCCAAAACTGGACAGGCTTTTAAAAAACATTTTCAGGCCAAGTCTAATATGTCCTTCCTATGCTTGATGTTTTCCAGTGGTTTGCACCTTGTGGTAAACATTCTGTTTTTCCTGTCATGAAGTCTTCTCTTGATTGTAGCGTTTTCCAATGATAGGCCGACCTCCCGGAGAGTGGTCTTGGTTTGGCTAAATGTTGTGAACGTGTTCTTCTTCACCAAGAACTGAATTATGTGATCATCCAGCACCGTTGTCTTGTGTGGTTTTCCAGACCTCCTGGAGTTGCTGCGCTCACCAGTGTGTTCCTTCTCTTTAAGAATGTTACCAAATGGTTGCTTTGCCCACTTCTGGTATTTCTGTTATCTCTCTGATGGGTTTGTTTTGTCTTCTCAGCCAAACGATGGCCTGTTTTTACTTGCATGGACAGCTCTTTGGACGTCATATTGAGAGTTCACAGTGACAGCCTCCAAATGCAAATTCTACACTTGGAATCAACTGCAGACCTTCTACCTGCTTAACTCCATCCATCCATCCATTATCCAACCCGCTATATCCGAACTACAAGGTCACGGGGGTCTGCTGGAGCCAATCCCAGCCAACACAGGGCGCAAGGCAGGAAACAAACCCTGGGCAGGGTGCCAGCCCACCGCAGGGCACACACCCACACAATTTAGGGACAATTTAGAATCCCAAGTGCACGTAATCTGCATGTCTTTGGACTGTGGGAGGAAACCCACGCAGACATGGGAAGAATATGCAAACTCCACGCAGGGAGGACCCGGGAACCGAACCACAGGTCTCCTTACTGCGAGGCAGCAATTCTACCAACTGTGCCACCGTGCCGCCCCACCTGCTTAACTCTTTTAGGGCTAATTTAGGCGGAGTGGTGGCTCTGAGGCTAGGGATCTACACTGGCAATCGGAAAGTTGCCAGTTCGAATCCTGTAAATGACAAAGGGGACTCTGCTCTGTTGGGCCCTTGAGCAAGGCCCTTAATCTGCTATTGCTGAGTAGTGAGAAAAGCTCTATATAAATGCAAAGAGTTATTATTAATTATTTTTTCTTCCTTTTGTCCCAGAGCTAAATATTTTTCCAAAAAACTGTTTTCTAAAAAGCACACAAAGCAATGGTTTCACACATACTGTAAATCACCATAAAATACTTATTAACGATAAATGTCACTCTGTTTTATGTTCCATGAGACCCTACAGTATACCTATTCACATACTTATTACATACGTGTCTGTCCCATCACTCATAAGCTGAAAGGCACTTTCTGGTAAATGACGGCTTGAAGTAGTCAAGGGGCTGCTAATCCGTAGTGCCCACCAGTGGGCCGAGTCGTTTGCTGAAGTCCAGTTGCCAGCTTGTCTCCCACAGATCGATGTCCATGTAGTCCTCCAAGGGCGAACATTTTCATTGGCGCATCAGCTGCACGAGTGTGTCCAGCACTACGATCAGCTGATGCAGGCACCTGACTTTTGTTTTCGATCTCCAGATCGCTTGTATCAAAATCGGAGTTCGATAAATCAGAGTTCGATTCAGCAATAATACACAAAAAGCAAAGAACGAAAGAAATAATACGCACAGAGTATTTTGTTTTGTGCATTTGCTTCGATCTCTCGGCCGATGTCGATGCCATTTTGGACGTTGCTTACTCTGCACTTCTGACACACACGCAGGGTTTCAACGTCAAGGCGGAGTGGTGGCTCTGAGGCCAGGGATCTGCATTGGCAATCGGAAGGTTGCCTGTTCGAATCCCATAAATGCCAAAAGGGACTTTTCTGTGCAATTAACCTGCAATAGCTGAGTGCTGTGAGAAAAGCGCTATATAAATGCAAAGAATTATTATTAAGTCAACGAGTCTAACAGTCCTCCGAGCAAAGAGGGTCTACCTATAACGTAACGGTGAGTTTTATCAACATTTACAGCTTTCTTTCACCCTCTTCCCCTTATATCCATCCTCAACCCCTTGTGTCGACTCATCCGCCCTAAAAGAGTTAATAGTTAATGAAATAATGAGGGACCTGCTGACACTCGGCTATGGAACAGCCTGTCAGTCAAATGTCCAAGTACTTCTGAGCCCCTGGAAATGGGGTGGTGTGGGGGACTATGCAGAAAAATGGCTGTCATTCCTAAATGGCTCGTATGATATTTTTGGTAAATCCCTTAAATTAAAGCTGAAAGTCTATACTTCTGCAGTGGGTTGGCACCCTGCCCGGGATTGGTTCCTGCCTTGTGCCCTGTGTTGGCTGGGTTTGGCTCCAGCAGACCCCCGTGACCCTGTGTTCGGATTCAGCGGGTTAGAAAATGGATGGATGGAAGTCTATACTTTAATCACATCTTGATCGCTTTGTTTTAAATCCATTGTGGTGGCGTACAGAGCCAAAATTCTGAAAATCGTGTCACTATCCAAATACTTATGGAACCGACTGTATTTGAGTTTTTAAGCTCTTTCTCCGTGTCCCACAGACTACAATGTAAAGCACCAGCGTGGGAAAGAAATTTCATTAAATTTATAGAAAGCAATTAACTTTAGAGCATGGCGAATGCATGTATACCACGTTAGTGAAGAAATCACTTCAACATGAAAAATAGTCAACATATCCTTTAAACAGAACTGAAAAAGTTCATCCTATTTTGTGAAATGAGAATTTGCTTATTTTATTTGCCCACCTTTCCCAAGCTGCTTAGATACTGAGGATCACTTGGAAGCTAACTTGAAACTTGCGATGCCACACACATTACAGAGCGGGGAGTCCTTTCAGCCCAGCGCCATCAACCAAGCAGGCAGAATTAGGCACAACCCAAGAATAAGGTGGCAAAAAATAAAATAAAAGATGGCAGATGCACAAGCATTCGAGCAAGCGGGAGGGAGGGAATCCTGCCATACTTTCAACCAGACCCAGGGAGCCAGGTCACGCTTGAGGTAGATGACGACGAGCTGCAGTTTGAGGAGGATGTAGGGGAGCAGGGCGTCTTTAATCTGCCGCAGGATGCTCTGAGACAGGGAGAAAATGAGCAGGAGCTGGAGGACACACATTCAACAGAGACAGACGGGGATAAAGAGAAGGAGAAGAACACGCAATGAGTGGAGGGAGAAAAGGAGAAGGTTAGCTCAATGGTGAACACAATTGGCCCAGCCTTTACGTATTTTTAAGAAGGAGATGTTTAGATCAAAATTCAGTAACGTTCGGTGGACCTCATTCATAGATCTGAGCCCCCCTGGAACGCAACATGAACACTTGAAATAACCAGAAAAGCCTCCTGAGCGGCAGGTGACTCTAAAGTAATAAATCCACTGTTAAGGGCAGTGGTCTGCAGCTTCAGTCTTGGGGGACGTGCGCGCCCTTATTGACAGATACCTTGGGGGTTCTATTCAATAAGGGCGCGCACAAAAAGGCGACCTTCAAAAGGGCGACCTCAATTGAGCGGCGAATAAATGCGCGCGCAAATAAAGGAGCGCTTCAAAAGAATGACCTTCGGAGCGAATTAAATTAATTGTCCTTGATTATGCTAATAGACCGCATCTCGAATATCTACGTGGCATTGCACATAATCTACAGCTTCAAGTGTAACTTACTTTCACCTTTTTATACATTCAGTCATTGCCTTAATCGAATTTTCTGTAATTTTGAAAACAACGAAATATAGAGAGCTTTAGAAATAGTTCGTTAGAAGTAGTTTGTTAGAAGTTCATGCATTAATTAATTGGATGTTTTAATATTCTTGCTTTCACCTTTTTATACGTTCAATCATTGCCTTTATCTAATAAATTTTCTGTAATTTTGTTGCGTTTGCCTTTATTCGCTGCGCCCAATTGACGTCACCCTTTTGAAGCGCTCCTTTATCTGCGTGCGCATTTATTCGGCGCTCAATTGAGGTCGCCCTTTTGAAGATCACTTTTATTTATGTGCGCTTTTATTCGCCGCACCCAATTGAGGTCGCCCTTTTGAAGGTCGCCTTTATGTGCGCGCCCTTATTGACGGATACCTTGGGGGACCCCCTGTAGCTGCAGGTTTCTGTTTTTTGACCATTTTCACAATCAGTCAGGTGTTTTCCTTCAAGCTGATCTCATCGTTTATTGAGCTTCTCTTTTTTCTTCTCTTCTTGTTCAACAGTGTGAGATTCACATCCCTACGACATGTACATGTATTTTCCAGTTTTAAACGCTTAACTGTCATTTGTTGCTCTCCTATGAAGTTAAACTTTTCCTTTAATTGTATCCTTCTTCTTCTTCGGCCAACAGCAGCCCAATTTCCGCCAGCACCTTGTTGGCTAACAGTACTGGTGGCGGTCGTTGTTAACCCGGGGCTCGACCGATCCAGTATGGAAATTTGTATTGTTGTCCGTAGATTGATGTATCCTAATAATGACAATTAACAACAAGTGGAACAGACACCAGGTAAAGCAGACAAAAGGCTGGATATCCGAAATGTAAAGACTCGATATGCTCAATTTTATTTATGCACATTAGTGACGTGGAGATAATTAGGTGGTCTTTATCTAGGTTTTAAGATTTTCAGCATCATTTGCTATGAATGCGAGAGCTCCTAAGCACAAAGTCCTGAAAATATCCAAAAACGCCCATTAGAGGGGGAAACCGTCAAAAACCCAGGTAGTAACACGGCAAAAAAACACAGGATTAGTTTATAAAATAACTGGGGGGCTTTGCTCGACCACCCCCCAAAGGGCGTATTATGCACCAGCCACTTCGCATCTCTGCCACCCGTGTTGTAAAGAGGGGGGCTGAACGCACGCTAAGGAGATGCGGTCTCTCCTTTGAAACCACCTCTTAAACGACGATACAATGGGAAACAAATACATTTTTTTTTACCTCCCCTTTGCTTGATCAGCTTCTGGCTTACTGCTGCCGAGCTGCGTGATCTGCATGTCGCGCAGCGCTTCGAACATTTAAAATCCTGTACAGCAGCTGTCCTTTTGTCTCACTGCCTCGTCTCGCACAAAACACAAAAGGAAGCTCACCACAGCACAAAGGTAAAAGGATCTGCCTGGCATTATTAGGCACTTCCTTCCTAAACAAGTCATAAAAAGTAACACAAAGGTCAAAATAAACCAGTAAACTACAAGCACAGGAAAATCACAGGGAACTAACTCACTCACTAATCGCCATGTGGATTTGAATGAACCGCAAAGGATTGTGGGTTGAACCCTGCCTTTTTAGGGCTGAAGGCAGTCCCTTGGAGTGATTGGCAGGTGGCTCCACCTGTTGGAGAAACACCACCCATAAAACGCATGCTGTGTAATACAAGATACATAAACACCTAGAAACTACATGATCGACAATATTAGCAGACATAAAACACTCAAAAATGAACAAAACAAGAATTTGAACCCCAACCAGGGGAGGAACCCAGACTGAAACACAACATCATCCTTATGATTTTCATTCTGCCTTTACCAGTGTTCTGGTTGTTCACAGTGGATTCAGAAAATCTTCAGACGCCTTCACTTTTCTCACATTTTGCTATGTTGCCCCCTTGTGCTAAAATCATTTAAGTTCATTTATTCCTCACTAAACAACACACAATATCTAAGAATGACAAAGTGAAAACAATATATATATATTTTTTTTATTTGTATAAAAAACTGAAATATCCCACTACTGACACAAGTTGCCCTGACACTTGAAATTTGCCTCCAGTGTATCCCATTCTATTGATTGTGATTGAGATGTTTTCTACACCTTGTTTGAAGTCTACCTGATCAAACCTGATTGGAGAAGGTCCATAGAAGGTCCATGGTTGAGCTAAAACCAAGCCATGAGGTCAAAGGAATTGCCTGCTGTAAGAGGAGAGCAGGCATCCCGGCCAGGAAGGAAGAGAATCCATTACCTGAATGGGAGGCCGGAGAAGAAAGACAGAAGAACTGGCTGACTGGACAAGAAAATAACTTTGTACCCGGCCGGTATAAATTAATGGATGGACCAGCAATAGCCGGGAATAGGGAACAGTTCCATTCCCCATACATCAGGTGGCAGTGTTCCTCACATGGCAACCCAGCCAGGATGCCCGCAGGGGTGCTTGGGATATGGAGACTGGAAATGCAGCCCTATTTGGGTCCCTACGTGCCAATAGGGGGCACTGTTGGGAAAGGATCGCCTTACTTTTCTTACGGCCCAGAAGTGTTTCCCAGAAGAAATGTCACTGAAAGCACTCCCAGGTCTGGAATAAAAGAGAGCCCACTACCTCATATCACTGAGTCAGAGTTGGGAGGCAACACTCAGATGAACGTATAGAGGAGGAAGAATCTGTGAATTTATTTGTATTTTTACTGTGGCCGATTATTGGATGATTGTGAAGAGGTGCTTGTGAAGAATAAGAATCTTTTATTCTAAAAATGTGTGCTTTATTACTGTGTCTGTGGTTTGGAGCTCAGTGGTTGCACAGCAGAGCTTAGAGGAAAGATGGTGTCAAGGCACAAATCTGGGGAAGGCAACAAAAAGTTCCTGTTGCACTGAAGGTTCCCAAGAGCACAGTGACCCCCCATAATTCTTAAATGGAAGAAATTAGGAACAACAATGACTCTTAATAGAGCTGGCCACCTGGCCAAACTGAGCAATCATAGGAGAAGGGCCTTGGTAGGAGAGGTGACAAAAAACCCAATGGTCACTCTGGCTCAGCTTCAGAGAACCTGGGAAAAAATTCCAGAAAGAGAACAACCAGCACTGCAATATTCCTTCTATCTGGGCTTTATGACAAAGTGTCAGGAGGGAAGCCTCTCCTCAGTAGAATATGCACGGAGTTCTGCTTGGAGTTCACAAAAGGGCATCTAATGGACTTATAAAGACTGTAAGATGTTGTCATGTCTGGAAGAAGCCAGGTAGCACTCTTTACCTACACAATACCACCCCAATGGTTGTTCTTTAGCAGCAGGGACTTGGAAACTAGACAGAGTGGCATAAAAGCTAAATGGAGCAAAGCACAGAGATATCTTAAATGCAAACCTGCTGAACCTCAGACGTGGCCATAGGTTCACCATCTAATAGGGCAGTGACTCTAAAGAGTAAATGTAGACAACACAAGACAACTCAGGGAATGTCCATGAGTGGCCCAGCTGGAACCCAGTCAAACACCTCTGGGGAGAACTAAACACATCTGTCCACCAACACAACTGCCTAGAGAAAACCCACAGATGACAAAAGCCAAGACATGAAGTCAAAGGAATTGTCTGTGGAGCTTAGAGACAAGATTGTGTTGAGCCACAGATCTGAGGAAGCTTACAAGACTTACAGTGACCTCCATAATTCCTAAATGGAAGACGTTTGGAACAACCACGATTTTTCTTAGGTCTGGTGACCCGGTCAAAGTGAGCAACTGAGAGAGAATGAGTTTGGTAAAAGAGGTCACCAGGAACTCGATAGTCACTCTGACCGAGACTCCAGGAAACTTCCAGAAGAGAAGAAACTTCCAGAAGAACAATCTTCACTGCAACACTCCATCGATTTGGACTTTATGATAGAATGGTCAGATAGAAGCCTCTCCTGGTAAAAGGCACATGGAAGCCTACTTCAAGTTTTCAAACAGGCACCTAAAGGACTCTCAGGCCATGAAAAGCCAGATCCTCTGGTCTGATGAAACCACGGTTAGTGTTGTGTCTCCATGACACCCTGCTATGTGCATCACCTGAGCAATACAATTCTAGTATTGTATTAGGGTGGTGGTGGCATCATGCTGGTGGGATTGTTTTTCAGCGGGAAGGACTTGGAGACAAGTCAGGGTTGGTGAATGGAGCAAAGTACAGAGATGTCCTTCATGAACAACCACCTCCAGAGTGCTCTGGACCTCAAAATGGTCCAAATGTTCAACTTCCCAAAGCACAAAGCAAGGACAAGACAAGAGTGTGTTACGGTCAACTCTGGGAATGTCCCACAGTCAATCAGACATTTCTGGACAGTTTCTATCCAACCTGGCAAATCCTGAGAGGATCTGCAGAGATTCTTGGCAGAAAATCCCCCAAATGAAGGGGTGTGACACTTGTGACGTCAAACCCAAAAGGACTCCAGGATGGAATGGCTGCCAGAGGGGCTTCACCGAAGTACTGAGATAAAGGGCCTGAATACTTGTGTCCATGGGGATAGTTCAGTTTTTTATTTTTAATAGTTTTGCGAAAATGTCTAATATCCAGTGTTTGTTATTGAATGTTGCTTGATGAGGTAAAAAATGGATTTAAATGATTTTAGCACAAGGTGGCAACACAACAAAATGTGAAAAAAGTGAAGGGGTCCGAGTACCTCTTGAGCACACTGAAGTCGCTGTAGCCTTTCATCATTCCACGTCGTCTGCCCACATGTCTACTCCATTTATTGCTAATTGTCGTTATTAGGATGTCATTTTTTAATATTATTTAAGTTTTTAAGTTTTATGGATTAGGTCTGCAGTGTATGCTGGTTAAACTTTGTATAAATAGGAAAACAAATATCAGTAGCAAAGGATAAATAAAGAAAACGTAAAACAACCGTAAGAAAATTGTTGGCAATGACTTACTTTGGTAAAACGTTATGAGACTGAAGAATTTCCTCACCTCTTTTAGTCGCTCCATATCTTTGAGGTAGAAACCAATGTAAAAAAGGCTAAGATAAGAATTTACAAACTGAAACTGGAAGAGATAAAAAGGACAAAGAGAACAGACAAAAGTGAATTTGCATAATCACAATAAAACACGTTCAAAAAAATTACATTTCCCTGCAAAGGGTTCAAAAGCTATTAAAATTTTATAACAAACAAGAAAAGTCAAAAGTCATCCTGCTTTTAGGGAAAAGCTTGTAGACTCTTAGCAGCATCCACACTTATTAACGTTCTCCTTTAAATGATAACGATCTCCGCCCACACTAGCGTTTTTCCATCATATATGAAAGCACGCAAAATCGACTGAAATCTCAACTGACGTAGATGTTCGCCTACATTGGACATTGCTGGGAAAATCCTTGAAGGGATGGCTACACCACCGGCCATGGGATTTAACACAAAACTCTAGCCACCGATAAATTATTTGTCTTCTGCGTACGTATGCAACATTCAAAACTGTACAAAATGCAATTTAGATTCAGTCATATGAAACAGTTTGGGACCCCCTCTCAGCCTGCATAATAATTGACTCTCCTTACAACATAAAAGATAACAGTGTTATGTCTTTTATTTCCTAGGAACATCTGAGTACTGCGGTGTTTTCTGAACAAAGATATTTAGTGAGATATTTAGTTGTATGAAATTAAATCAAATGTGAAAAACTGGCTGTGCACAAATGTGGGTCCCCTTGTCATTGTGCTGATTTGAATGCCTGTCACTGCTCAGTGCTGATTACTTGGTGTGATGAGCTCCTTAAGCCTTGAACTTCATAGACAGGTGTGTCCAATCATGAGATATAAAGGTATTTAAGGTGGTCAATTACAAGTTGGGCTTCCTTCCCTTTGACTCTCCTCTGAAGAGTGACAGCATGGGATCCTCAAAGCAACTCTCAAAAGATCTGAAAACAAAGATTGTTGAGTCTCCTGGTTTAGGGGAAGGCTACAAAAAGCCATCTCAGAGGTTTAAACTGTCAGTTTCAACTGTAAGGAATGGAATCAGGAAATGGAAGGCCACAGGCACAGTTGCTGTTACACCCAGCAGGTCTGGAAGACCAAGACAAATACATGAGCGGCATATGCACAGGATTGTGAGAATGGTTACAGACAACCCACAGATCACCTCCAAAGACCTGCAAGAACATCTTGCTGCAGATGGTGTATCTGTACATCGTTCTACATTTCAGCACAATTTGCACAAAGAACATCTGTATGGCAGGGTGATGAGAAAGAAGCCCTTTCTGCACTCACACCACAAACAGAGTCGCTTGTTTTATGCCAATGCTCATTTAGACAAGCCAGATTCATTTTGGAACAAAGTGCTTTGGACTGATGAGACAAAAATGGAGTTATTTGGTCATAACAAAGAGCGCATGGTGGAAGAAGAACACCGCATTCCAAGAAAAATACCTGCTAGCTACTGTCAAATTTGGTGGAGGTTCCATCATGCTGTGGGGCTGTGTGGCTAGTTCAGGGACTTGGGCCCTTGTTAAAGTCGAGGGTCGGATGAATTCAACCCAATATCAACAAATTCTTCAGGATAATGTTCAAGCATCAGTCACAAAGTTGAAGTTACGCAGGGGTTGGATATTCCAACAAGACAATGACCCAAAACACAGTTCGAAATCTACAAAGGCATTCATGCAGAGGGAGAAGTACAATGTTCTGGAATGGCCGTCACAGTCCCCTGACTTGAATATCATTGAAAATCTATGGGATGATTTGAAGCAGGCTGTCCATCAAATTGAACTGAACTGGAGAGATTTTGTATGAAGAATGGTCAACAATACCTCCATCCTGAATCCAGACACTCGTAAAAGGCTATAGGAGGACAGCGTCTAGAGGCTGTTAGATTAGCAAAAGGAGGATCAACTAAGTATTGATGTTATATCTCTGTTGGGGGGCCCACATTTATGCACCTGTCTAATTTTCTTATGATGCATATTGCATATTTTCTGTTAATACACTAAACTTAATGTCACTGCTGAAATACTACTGTTTCCATAAGGCATATCATAATATTAAAAGGAAGTTGCTACTTTGAAAGCTCAGGAAATGAGAAACACAAATCCAAAGAATTAAGAGGGGTTCCCAAACTTTTTCATATGACTTGTAAAGGACAGCCGGGTCCCATGCCCGGCAGGGACGCCCCTGCTGCATCTATTCCGGGGGAGCAGCCATGGACACTTCAATACCTCCCCCGGGGCGTTTTGGTGGCAGCCTCCCTGGTGGACGATGATTCCCCAACCTGGCGCATGGCTCCATGGGAGATGAAGTCCTCCACAGCCTGGTTGGGGGCTCGGATGGCCGCTAGGGGGAGCTGCATGGAGTCTGCAGCCCGGCTGGTCGAATCTTCAGCCCCACCCGGAAATGCAATTAGGACCAGGTGGTCAAGCACCTGGAACGCTTCCGGGTGGGGTATAAAAAGGGCCAGTCACCACCACTCAAAGAGCCAGGGTCGGGAGGAGGAGGACTACTCTTAAGGAGGAGTGGTGGGAGAGTAGAAAAGGAATTTTTGGTGTGGAAAAGAGTGCTTGTGGGACTGTGTATTGCCTGTGGGTCACGGGGAAGACGTGTGCCCACAGGTGAAGAAGAAAATAAAAGTCCATGTGTTTTATAAAGTGCATCCGGAAAGTATTCCCAGCGCATCACTTTTTCCACATTTTGTTATGTTACAGCCTTATTCCAAAATGGATTAAATTCATTTTTTTCCTCAGAATTCTACACACAACACCCCATAATGACAACGTGAAAAAAGTTTACTTGAGATTTTTTGCAAATTTATTAAAAATAAAAACATTGAGAAGGCACATGTATATAAGTATTCACAGCCTTTGCCGTTAAGCTCAAAATTGATCACAGGTGCATCCTGTTTCCCCTGATCATCCCTGAGATGTTTCTGCAGCTTCATTGGAGTCCACCTGTGGTAAATTCAGTTGACTGGACATGATTTGGAAAGGCACACACCTGTCTATAGAAGGTCCCACAGTTGAGACTTGATGTTTTTCACTCAGCCACAATCATGCTATACTTAAGTACAATTATACAGGGGTTAATCAATTATGTTGTAACCAACAATGGGTAGGACCGGATGCAATTTCAGCATCTCTGCAGTGGCTTATGGGTAGTTTGGCTTCAACTTGACTAACGGCAGAGCGTTGCTCGTATTCAAAGTCAAATGAACATGGAATTTCCACTGCTGAATTGGACCGTTGTTAAACAAATAGAGAGATTTCTTTGGGCAGAGGGAGTGAAACGTCCTGAAATTCCCTAAAGGAATGGTTGGTTTGTGCAGATCAGCAAACTCTTTGGGTACCCACCTTGTGCAAACCTTATGGTACTCCAAGTCATCACGCCCTCTGGCATGTGCAGATCCAGAGCTGATATCCAAATGTGCAACAACAGGAACGACCTAATCCGTCCATGTTGATGTGAGCCTGTGTGCACAATGTTGATGGTCGACCAGTCGGATCTTCATTGCTTTCACTTGTTATTCCCACTTTAAATCTTTCTACCCATTCATAAACTTGTTATTGAGTCCTGCAGTTTGCACTTCCATATTGAACCGACATCTTTAGGTGAATTTCCACAGGTTTCAGTCTTGCCCAAAGAGATCTCACAATGACGTGTAATTCAACAACTCTACAATCCCATAGAGGAGCGACATTGGCTTCAACTAGACTAACGGCAGAGTGCTGTGCTGTGCGTGTTCAAACTACCCATGAGCCATCATGGACGTGAGAGCCATTTGCTAGTTATTTAAGTTATATTAAATGTTTACCTATAAATTAGTGCATAACATACAGTGCATCCAGAAAGTATTCACAGCGCATCACTGTTTCCACATTTTGTTATGTTACAGCCTTATTCCAAAATGGATTAAATTCATTTTTTTCCTCAGAATTCTACACACAACACCCCATAATGACAATGTGAAAAAAGTTTACTTGAGATTTTTGCAAATTTATTAAAAATAAAAACATTGAGAAAGCACATGTACATAAGTATTCACAGCCTTTGCCGTTAAGCTCAAAATTGATCACAGGTGCATCCTGTTTCCCCTGATCATCCCTGAGATGTTTCTGCAGCTTCATTGGAGTCCACCTGTGGTAAATTCAGTTGACTGGACATGATTTGGAAAGGCACACACCTGTCTATAGAAGGTCCCACAGTTGACAGTTCATGTCAGAGCACAAACCAAGCATGAAGTCAAAGGAATTGTCTGTAGACCTCCCAGACAGGATTGTCTCCAGGCACAAATCTGGGGAAGGTTACAGAAAAATGTCTGCTGCTTTGAAGGTCCCAATGAGCACAGTGGCCTCCATCATCCATAAGTAGAAAAAGTTCGAAACCACCAGGACTCTTCCTAGAGCTGGCCGGCCATCTAAACTGAGCGATCGGGGGAGAAGGGCCTTAGTCAGGGAGGTGACCAAGAACCCGATGGTCACTCTGTCTGAGCTCCAGAGGTCCTCTGTGGAGAGAGGAGAACCTTCCAGAAGGACAACCATCTCTGCAGCAATCCACCAATCAGGCCTGTATGGTACAGAGGCCAGACGGAAGCCACTCCTTAGTAAAAGGCACATGGCAGCCCACCTGGAGTTTGCCAAAAGGCACCTGAAGGACTCTCAGACCATGAGAAAGAAAATTCTCTGGTCTGATGAGACAAAGATTGAACTCTCTGGTGTGAATTCCAGGCGTCACGTTTGGAGGAAACCAGACACTGCTCATCACCAGGCCAATACCATCCCTACAGTGAAGCATGGTGGTGGCAGCATCATGCTGTGGGGATGTTTTTCAGCGGCATGGACTGGGAGACTAGTCAGGATAAAGGGAAAGATGACTGCAGCAATGTACAGAGACATCCTGGATGAAAACCTGCTCCAGAGCGCTCTTGACCTCAGACTGGGGCGACGGTTCATCTTTCAGCAGGACAACGACCCTAAGCACACAGCCAAGATATCAAAGGAGTGGCTTCAGGACAACTCTGTGAATGTCCTTGAGTGGCCCAGCCAGAGCCCAGACTTGAATCCGATTGAACATCTCTGGAGAGATCTTAAAATGGCTGTGCACCGACGCTTCCCATCCAACCTGATGGAGCTTGAGAGGTGCTGCAAAGAGGAATGGGCGAAACTGGCCAAAGATAGGTGTGCCAAGCTGGTGGCATCATATTCAACAAGACTTGAGGCTGTAATTGCTGCCAAAGGTGCATCGACAAAGTATTGAGCAAAGGCTGTGAATACTTATGGACATGGAATTTCTCAGTTTTTTGATTTTTAATAAATTTGCAAAAATCTCAAGTAAACTTTTTTCACGTTGTTATTATGGGGTGTTGTGTGTAGAATTCTGAGGAAAAAAATTAACTTAATCCATTTTGGAATAAGGCTGTAACGTAACAAAATGTGGAAAAAGTGATGCGCTGTGAATACTTTCCGG
Source organism: Erpetoichthys calabaricus (assembly GCF_900747795.2). NCBI lineage: Eukaryota > Metazoa > Chordata > Cladistia > Polypteriformes > Polypteridae > Erpetoichthys > Erpetoichthys calabaricus. The sequence continues at coordinate 151,653,689 of NC_041405.2, read as the reverse complement.
ATGCACTGTACATGCCTCTGTGTCATTCTGTGCCGGGTTAGGCGCCTATACAGCGCCTTTTCTACAGACTGTACATACAGGTAAGGAACACAACAAGTGGCATGGAAAGCAATTTGTCTGTGTCCGTTATGTTGGAAAATGTTTTATTTCCAATCAGAGAAAGAGACGTTATTATGAACAGGACCCAATCAGGGAAGGGCTACATAATACGGACAAACAAAGCAGAGCGTGATTACAGTCTGCGTTTTGAAGTTTATGTTTTTCCCTATCGACACTGCAGCACTGAGATGGGTTTTTTCAGAAATATATGACTATTGAGAGCATTTTCCAAAGTCTTTGTTTTCGAGGGTTAAAAACAGCAGGGTAGTTTGGACTAAAGGGGTTTTCACACTATGGGAGTGACTTCCCTTATAGTCTGGTTCATTACATAGATGTGAACAGGCCAATCGATCTTACGGAAAGGGTGGTCCCAGTGTGGTACCAAGTGAACCTTGGAGAAGTTTGCATAAGGTATAAATATGATCCGACACAGGATGGATCTAACGACAACAAACACCGTGCATTATGGGTGAAATTGTGCATGTTGTGGTAGTCACACGCCAAGCATCTGCAGTTAGTAACCAGCGAATTTCAGTCACAGCAAAGTCGAAAAATAAATACAATTAGAGGGCAAATAGAAATACACAGAGAGGTACGAATGTGGCATAAGTTGCATAAAACATCTCACACAATTACCAGTCAACCAGAGCAGGTCACTCACATACACGATCAAAGAAAAAACAAAGATGTAAATTCACTTCTGATTGGGTCAATCAAAATACATGCTGAGGTGTCGAGAAACAAAGAGCAGCGCCCTGTGAGACCATCGATCAAACCCCCCATGAAAGTGATGCACGAAGGTGGAGGTGTCCTCTCAATGTGATCGCTCTTCAGGCGCTATGTGGATACGGAGGCACAGTAACTTTGACGCATGTAGTAAATGTTAATCAAACATTCCAAAAAGAACACTATTAACAAATAGTTGCAGCAGTTACAACAGTAGTCATGTTATTTGGAATATGCTCACCACAGGTTACGTTCTTATGGTGGCTAGTGGAGAAAAAATGTGCAAAGTGACACCATTAAATGAAACTCACCTGACATGTCGGCTGTCACAAACTAAAGCACCTCAACATGTGTGCGCTCGGATGTGATTGCCTTCTTTTTGTACACTCAGCTATTTGAAATGTGCTTGCCCTGTCTGTACCATGCACACTAGCATATCATTTTTATGGATTTTCACATTTTCCTGATCATAAGCATTTGGCTCAAGAGCTGTGTTTGGTAAATAAAGAAATAATTGTGGAAAATACGGCGGTGCATAAACACAGCTATTGTCGACCTTCCAATATTTTTTTTTTATGTCAGGAAAATGAAATGTTCCTGCCCAATGAAAGAAGCCCACGGCAAGTGCACTGGAATTTTTTTTTTGTTTTCTTTAGTTTGCTTGAAAGTTTCCAGTATGAAATGCAACCAAACTAACTGGAAATTGAAACAAAGTAAGAAAATCACTACTTAAAAGAGCTGGTGACCGATTTGGTAGAAAACACTTAACATCTCCAACACACAACGATGTGGAGGTGGGGAATACACACTACCGGTCAAAAGTTTTAGAACACCTCAGATTTTTCAGTTTTAATAGAAATGCATGCGGTTCAGATAGATAGATAGATAGACAGATAGATAAAGGGCACTATATAATAGATAGATAGATAGATAGATAGATAGATAGATAGATAGATAGATAGATAGATAGATAGATAGATAGATAGATAGATAGATAGATAGATAGATAGATAGATAGATAGATAGATAGAGGGCACTATATAATTGATAGATAGATAGATAGATAGATAGATAGATAGATAGATAGATAGATAGATAGATAGATAGATAGATAGATAGATAGATAGATAGAGGGCACTATATAATTGATAGATAGATAGATAGATAGATAGATAGATAGATAGATAGATAGATAGATAGATAGATAGATAGATAGATAGATAGATAGATAGATAGATAGATAGAGGGCACTATATAATTGATAGATAGATAGATAGATAGATAGATAGATAGATAGATAGATAGATAGATAGATAGATAGATAGATAGATAGATAGATAGATAGATAGAGGGCACTATATAATTGATAGATAGATAGATAGATAGATAGATAGATAGATAGATAGATAGATAGATAGATAGATAGATAGATAGATAGATAGATAGATAGATAGATAGATGGCATTATATAATTGATAGATAGATAGATAGATAGATAGATAGATAGATAGATAGATAGATAGATAGATAGATAGATAGATAGATAGATAGATAGATAGAGGGCACTATATAATTGATAGATAGATAGATAGATAGATAGATAGATAGATAGATAGATAGATAGATAGATAGATAGATAGATAGATAGATAGATAGATAGAGGGCACTATATAATTGATAGATAGATAGATAGATAGATAGATAGATAGATAGATAGATAGATAGATAGATAGATAGATAGATAGATAGATAGATAGATGGCACTATATAATTGATAGATAGATAGATAGATAGATAGATAGATAGATAGATAGATAGATAGATAGATAGATAGATAGATAGATGGCACTATATAATTGATAGATAGATAGATAGATAGATAGATAGATAGATAGATAGATAGATAGATAGATAGATAGATAGATAGATAGATAGATAGATAGATAGAGGGCACTATATAATTGATAGATAGATAGATAGATAGATAGATAGATAGATAGATAGATAGATAGATAGATAGATAGAGGGCACTATATAATTGATAGATAGATAGATAGATAGATAGATAGATAGATAGATAGATAGATAGATAGATAGATAGATAGATAGATAGATAGAGGGCACTATATAATTGATAGATAGATAGATAGATAGATAGATAGATAGATAGATAGATAGATAGATAGATAGATAGATAGATAGATAGATAGATAGAGGGCACTATATAATTGATAGATAGATAGATAGATAGATAGATAGATAGATAGATAGATAGATAGATAGATAGATAGATAGATAGATAGATAGATAGATAGATAGATAGAGGGCACTATATAATTGATAGATAGATAGATAGATAGATAGATAGATAGATAGATAGATAGATAGATAGATAGATAGATAGATAGATAGATAGATAGATAGATAGATAGATAGAGGGCACTATATAATTGATAGATAGATAGATAGATAGATAGATAGATAGATAGATAGATAGATAGATAGATAGATAGATAGATAGATAGATAGATAGATAGATAGATACTTTATTAATCCCAAGGGGAAATTCACATACTCCAGCAGCACCTTACTGATACAAAAAACAATATTAAATTAAAGATTGATAATAATGCAGGTAAAAACAGACAGTAACTTTGTATAATGTTAACGTTTACCCCCCCGGGTGGAATTGAAGAGTCGCATAGTTTGGGGGAAGAACGATCTCCTCAGTCTGTCAGTGGAGCAGGATGGTGACAGCAGTCTGTCACTGAAGCTGCTCCTCTGTCTAGAGATGACACTATTTAGTGGATGCAGTGGATTCTCCATGATTGATAGGAGCCTGCTGAGCGCCCGTTGCTCTGCCACAGATGTCAGACTGTCCAGCTCCATGCCAACAATAGAGCCTGCCTTCCTCACCAGTTTGTCCAGGCGTGAGGCGTCTTTCTTCTTAATGCTGCCTCCCCAGCACACCACCGCGTAGAAGAGGGCGCTCGCCACAACCGTCTGATAGAACATCTGCAGCATCTTATTGCAGATGTTGAAGGACGCCAGCCTTCTAAGGAAGTATAACCGGCTCTGTCCTTTCTTACACAGAGCATCAGTATTGGCAGTCTAATTTATCATCCAGCTGCACTCCCAGGTATTTATAGGTCTGCACCATCTGCATGTTTAATGTTTAATGTCTTAATGTTTGATGTAATCAAGGCAAAGAACAAATAAACATCCATCCATTATCCAACCCGCTATATCCTAACTACTGGGTCACGGGGGTCTGCTGGAGTCAATCCCAGCCAACACAGGGTGCAAGGTAGGAAACAAACCCCAGGCAGGGTGCCAGCCCACCGCAGGGCACACACACCCACACTAGAGACAATTTAGGATCGGCAATGCACCTAACCTGCATGTCTTTGGACTGTGAGAGGAAACCGATGCAGACACGGGGAGAACATGCAAACTCCACGCAGGGAGGACCCGGGAAGTGAACCCAGGTCTCCTAACTGTGAGGCAGCAGCGCTATCACTGCGCCATCGTACCGCCCACAAAGTCAAGGATTCACTAAGTGTGCAAAATTTCCTGCACCTTTTACTGTCATCAAAGATGTGGTAACCCTTTTGATTCAGAATGCCAGTCAGTCTGTGCAAATCACCAACTCTGCCTCCAGTAAAAGAACCGCAGACCATCACACTTCCTCTTCCATGTTTGACAGTTGGTGTCACTCATTGAGGAACCATCTTGTCACCAACTTCACGGTGTACAAACGATTAACCAAAGATTTCAAATTTGGACTCATCACTTCATAAGACTATTCTGTCCTTTAAGGAACGGCTTTCTTCCTGCCACTCGCCATGTCAAACCTACAGCACAAAGTCTCCTCTTCACAGTGCAAACCGACATTTGCTGTTTTTCGACCTGCACTGTTAAGCTGCGCTTAAAGCTGTTGCGCTGTGAGGCGCCTGTGATCAGGCAAGCTGGTGACCCTCAGAAACTTGTCTTCTGATTGGCTCGTGACTTTGGCTCTGCCAGATCTCATCCCATCAGAGTTTCATCCAGTTTCCAATTGGCTTTGGATTGTGTAGGACACCACCGGACTCACCGACACTTTGATATTTTTATTATTATTTTTTGTTTTTGCAATTTCTCTAAATCAAAGGCCTACACTTCTAAGGATAATAATGCTCTGTCTCATTTCTTTTGTTAATTTCCATTTTCTTGCCATTATCACTAGAATATTGTCCAAGTAGCACTTCAGAGGGCGTAGTAACACAGGAGCCTGTTTCAACTCTGCTTTAAGGCAGACAGAGGGCTTTGAAGTAATCAACAGAAGTTGGAACACCTGTGCAAATTGTTTGCTTAATTTACTTCAGTTGCTGCAGAACATCTGTAGGTTGTAACCTATTAGTTGTTCCCTGGAGAAAACCCATTTGTAATATTCTGAAATGTAATCTATTTTTTTCAGTTTTTTTTCTAACCTAAACTCTAAATTTAAACCTCTGGCAGTTTACTGCTTACCTTTTCAACATTTTAAGTCGTTTATTGTATTTCAACTGATTGAATTTGAAGAAAAACTGAGGTGTTCTAAAACTTTTGACCAATAGTGTCACACCGCTACTTAAAATAGCCTACAACTCCCAGAAGCCCCGGCAGTATTACACTATTGGGCCGATTCGGAGAGTACAGGGGTTGCTGAAAAGATTAACCAATCCATCCATCCATTATCTACTGCTTCTCCAAGGTCGGGTCGCGGGGGCAGCAGCCTAAGCAGGGAAGCCCAGACCTCCCTCTCCCCGGCTACCTCCTCCAGCTCCTCTGGGAGGACCCCGAGGCGTTCCAAAGGCAGCTGGGAGATATAATCCCTCCATTGTGTCCTGGGTCTGCCCCGTGGCCTTCTCCCAGCGATTAACCAAGCACTTTCTTTAAAAAGGAGCCAAAAAAACACCAAGGGGATCGCGATCATCTGTCCATTTTTGTTTTCACGCATCACACACACTATTAAATTACAACTCAACCAAGGTGGATTACAGTTTATATTTGGAAGTATGTGCTGTTTTGTCTCTGCTTGTGCATGTGATTTCATCTTGGTTGGAGTCATCTTTGTTTGCAGAGCGCTGCCAATCATACCAAGTCTTCACACTACAACTGGAACCTGGTAGGACAAAACTTTGCATTTCTTTCAGAGGGCTGTTCACAGGGGGTTGATCATTCCACTCATTCGTTGTTATCTGCTACTACTATACTGGATCGTGTTGGACTTCATTATCAGTGTTCATTATTTATTGAGTAGTGTCTGTTGTTTCGTTCTGTTTTGTGTATGTAAATAATTATCTCCATCAACACTTTGAGCCACTTATCAGTAGCTCTGTGAGTGAATGGGTGTATGCCGGGTCAAGGCTGCGTGTGTTCCAGGGGGTCCCTGTAAAAAAATAAACAAATTGCCCATCTTCGGATGGTGTGAATCTTGATGTCCTTGCGACTGCTATGACCCAATGATTTGGAACAAAGCTAACAGAATAGGAGCGTGAAAACTTCTTAACGTGAAAATGAAGTCTGCGTTTTAACAAAAACATACTAGTGTGGGCGAAGCCTTAGTCTTGGAACAAAAGCATCAAATATAAATTTTATAAAACTAAACGTCCAAATGGAACTCCAGACTAGTCTGAAATTCAGTAGCTGACAACGGCTTTGATCGTTGACATTTGATACTCACCAGAACCATTTTAATGATGAGGTTTTTCTCATAGGCACTCTGGAGTCTGTAGTTCTCTGCAAAGAATGATAAACAAAAAGGAAGCCATGTTTTAGTTAATGAGGGGATGATTCCGGAGAACTCTTGGTTCCTGACGCAACCAGTCTACCCAATTTGAAAACAATACTGTCATCTAAAGAACATAAAGTTAACATCTTTGTGCAATATTTGCTTGAATGAACACACACCCAGGAGTGTCGATTAAAACTTGTGGAAAAGAAAGGGAACTGGTTACTAACCAGCATGGTGATCCATACGTTCATCAATCATCATCATCATCATCATTTTTGTTCCATCTGTCTTATGGTAGAAACAAGCTGAGCTAAACTGACCAGGCTTCCCTAATTCTAAGAAACTGTTGACACATCTTCCTTTGGACTACACAGACACTTCCAGTACAATCAAGAGATTTCATCCCTCCAGCATGTTCTGAGCCAATATTCTGGCCCAGCCTTGTACATGTCCTAACCACATACCTAAACCACCTGAAATGGCTGGTAGGAAACCAGAGACCTGAGAACATGCATGCCTTATACATGTCATCAAGCAAAGCAAAGCAAGTGTGACAAGAGGTCAAGTGTTATTCTAGAAAGAGATTCTAAAATGGCCTGCACACGTTTGTTGGGAGAACTAGAAGAGAGCTTAAATAATTGGA